>NW_018128242.1:838518-842338 GCF_001952655.1 Monopterus albus | reverse complement strand
ATATCAAAATAAATATTTCTAACGTATTAAGTTTAGAAAACTTCTGAATAGCAGCATGAATGTCCTTGAAGAGCTGAACATTATGATACCTGAATGGGTTTGCTAGCTGAAAGTATGCTGAACTTATTAAAGATGTGAAAATAGTCCAATAGGACCCCACTAGGGATGAAACGATTACCGGTTTATTGATAAACCACGATAAAATGTCCTGACTGTTAGTATTATCATTTAAAATTTAATTATCATTAACACTGTGTTTGATTATTGTGATTTTAAAAACTCACGGTAAAGCCTTTTCAGCCAGCATCTAGTTTGACACGGGACGGGAGCAGCACGCATTGTAGTTTTTGGCACAATATAATATGGCGGAAGGCAGTGATAGCGCTCAGCAGATTTTTCAGCCATCTAAGAGGACCAAATTGGAGGTCTGGTCATATTTTGGCTTTTACAAGAGTCATGAGGGCAATTTAATCAAGGACGGTCGCCCTGTCTGCAGATCATGCAAGAAGAAAGTCGCTGCAAAAGGGGGAAACGCGTCAAATTTGCTGAGCCATCTTTGTGATCACCACCCTCTGTTATATAGCGAATGCAAGGTAAGTTGATGTTTACCTCAATACCAAAACTAACTTGGGCAAATATTTGGACAAAAAAAATATTGATTAGAGATTAAATATTTCATTATCTCACTTATAATTAACGCAAAGCTTCCACGAAGAAAAAGTCCGCAGCAAGTGGCTTTGAGTCAAGACAAACGAACATGTCCCATCTATTAAGGTTGACATTTATATAACAATGTATTGTATATTCATAGTAAACATATTACACAGATTTTTTAAATCTGTAATATATAATTATGGGTACATGAAATATTGAATTGAGATTAATCCTAATTTACCTGTTTATAAATCCATTATGTACAGTGTACAAAGCAATTGTCCAGACAATATGATTACTACAGCAATATTATAGTAGTATTAATACTAAATTCCTCTGACTTCATATTCAATACAGTCCAAAACTGAGACGCAAGACGGCAAGTTGCATTTGAATGAATTGCAACTAGAGAACACGTCCGCGGTGATACAAGGCATGAATGCGCTGTGTTAACTTATAATGCATCGCTATTGACAACAGTCATTATAAAGAAGGACATGCAGCAGAACAGAATCGATATTCCAGTAGTTTAGTAATCTAACCAACTTATTTTGTTCATTCAAAGTGTGTGTGTGTGTGTGTGTGTGTGTGTGATTTATTATTATTATTATCATTATGTGTGTGATTTATTATTATTATTAATATCATTAATGATAATTAATACTAATATTGGTCATACAAACACCATGTATAAGAGTGAATATTATTATTATTATTATTATTAATATTAATAATAATAATAATAACAATAATACATTTGCTATTCCCCCGTTTACATACTGGGCGTGCAGCAGGCAAACCCAGTGGTGCTTCTGGTCCCTTGACTCCCTCCTCATCTACAGTTGTGACACAAGCATTTAAAAGGCAGACTGCTTATGCACCCACATCAAAAAATGCTCAAGACCTCACTGCAGCTATTTCATATTTCATTGCAAAGGACATGATGCCATTTCAAATCCTTGAGAGGCCTGGTTTTCAGAGGCTGATGAAAGTTGCTGTACCACACTACAAAGTGCCATCACAAATTTTTTTTTTTCCAAAACTGAAATACCAAACTTGTACAACCAGGTCAAAGCTGATGTTGTAAAAAAATTAGCTCAAGGAACATGGTTTGCTGCAACTACTGACCTCTGGACTAGTGAAAGTGGTGGTTGTCAACCCTACATAGGCTTCACTATCCACTACTTCACCCCAGACTGGCAACTGGAATCAAACTGCCTCAAAACTCAGTTCTTCCCAGAAGATCACTCAGCTCACAACATCAGCGAGTTTTTTGAGAATATGCTGGAAGAATGGGGGATCAACAAAAAAGACCTGGTCTGCGTAACCACAGGCAATGCTACAAACATGATAAAAGCTTTTGAAGGGTTCTCAGATGTGTGGCTTGGGTGCTTTGGCCATAATTTGAACCTGGCCATCTCAAAGGCTTTGAATATTCAGAGAGTTCAAACAGCAGTCAAGGCATGCTGGTTCAGGGCTCATCTGGTTCAGGGCTTCTCATGGAGCTGGAGGAGAAGGCGTGAACTGAGGGAAACTCAAGCTGCCCTCAACATGCCACAGAAGGCTCTGATACATGATGTGGTGACTCGATGGGGATCTACATACAAGATGGTTGAGCATTTTCTTAATCAGCAACAACCAGTCTGTGCAACACTGGCTGGAGAAAGAGGATCATGGCATCTGATGCCCAAGGATACTGAAATAACTGTCATGGAGCAACTGTGCCAGGTCCTCGAACCTCTGAGCAAGTTAACGGATGCACTTGCCTCAGAAACACAAGTAACACTGTCAGCCTTCAAGCTTGTCCTGGACCACATCAATTGTGATGTTCTGGTGGAAAAGGATACAGATACATCCCTGACCAAAGAGATGAAAAGTTTAATGAGAGAAGACCTCAAAAATAGATACACAGAGAAAGCAAAGAGAATCATGAACATGGCTTGTTTCATTGACCCCCGTTTCAAAAGGAGCTCTTTAGATGAGTCTGAGGCTTCACAAATTGACACTGACTGTGTCCAGGAGGCTGTGAAGCTGGCTGCACATGTTAGGGAAAAACCACAAAACACCTCCACCACCAGCAGCATCGGAGGGGAAAGGCCTAGCCGGGTTGCAGAAAAAGATTACTTCAACAAGGCAGCATAGAAGTGAAGAGGGTCAGATTCCGACCACTCTAGAAGGCAGTGTGAAAGAAGAAATCAAAGTCTACCTGTCTCTGCCCCTACTTCCAGCAGAAGAGGATCCACTTGTGTGGTCGAGGGGCCATGCATCAGAACTGTCTCACCTTGCCAGGGTTGCCAGGAAGCTTCTGTGCATCCCAGCAACCAGCGTGCCTTCAGAGAGAGTGTTCAGTGCCAGTGGGCATATTGTCTACCCTCAAAGAGCACTACTTAAACCAGATAAAGTAAATATGCTGACATTTTTGTATTTCAATCTCAAGTGAATGAAGATGCATATAACATGTTAGGTTAGCTGCACTTTTTTTTACAAAGGAAAGAACAGAACTTATTTCATTCATTAAAATGCAAATTACTTTATAACTTTGTAACTTTGTTACATGCACATTGATTTACTTGTGTTGTTTTTATGTGTGCATTTGATGTTTTTATATGCACTAGGAAAACATACCTTTCAGGGCTTCATTTTATGTTAATTTATGCTTAAAAAAGTGCAATTGCATTTGTTGTTGGTTGATTTTCAAGTATAAAACTTATTAAAATGTTTTCAGTGTGTGTATCAGTTCTTTTTTTAACATTTTCATCTCATTTGAACAAAACCGTGATAATACTGATAACCGTGATAACTTTGGTCACTATAATCGTGATATGAAATTTTCATACTGTTACATCCCTATATAAGCAAAGAGTGTTGCGATTTATAATTACACAGACTTTTTCCTTCCAGCGTATTTTTTTGACTGCAAGCCTAAGGAGCAGTGAGACGGTACGCGCCGGAATGTGCGACTTACGCAAATACCTCCATCTCTTCGCAATGACAATTACACAGCTGGATTCTGACAATTTTCTCTGAGTTTCATGCATTATATGTGTATAAAGCTTAAGAACGGCATAATAGGAGCACAAAAGCAATGAGCAAGAGGAGAACCATAGAGAAAGCTGCTAGACGGGGGGGGTCATGTGACGCACAGCTGCCACTGGCATGGTATAGT
>NW_018128242.1:835079-838440 GCF_001952655.1 Monopterus albus | reverse complement strand
GATGGGTTGCAGATGACCCGGATTTCATCCCAAGCAAATATGACGACAGGTTTAATAACTGGATTACAAAAGGATTAACCAGCTATAATTAATTTGTCCAAAAGGGGACACTGCAAACCTTTGACACCCTGAAACATAAATATGGGTTGAGCTCCGAGGACTTCTTCAGATACCTACAGGTTAGACACTATTTTAATGAGAATATCAAAGTGCCCTTAGCCGACCAGGGATTCCTTCAAACATTTATTTCACTAACAAAATTGTCACCCACACAAATTATTTCCAAATTATACAACAGCATTCAGCAGAGTAAGAGGAGGAACACATATTACATAAAAGAGAAGTGGGAAAAAGAAGGAGGGTTAACTATCACAGAGGAGAATTGGGAACACATATGTCAGATGCAATGGGCTTCAATGGAATCAGAACATTTGGCGCGAATTTTGTTGGAAAAATATCAGATTTTTCATTACCCCTGCTCAAAAAAGATATCAAGGAACTGGAGATGCTTGTTGGAGATGTGGCCACAAAGGGGCAAATCACTTCCATATCTTTTGGAATTGTAAAGTTGTTCAGAAATACTGGTCTGAGATCCATGAACATGTACAAAACATATTTTCAATTACCTTACCATTAACATTTGAAACCATGTATCTGGGTAACATAGTAATTGATGGGTTTAATAAGAAGGACAAGAATTTACTATACAGTGAGGAACAGAAGTATTTGAACACCCTGTGATTTTGCAAGTTCTCCCACTTAGAAATCATGGAGGGGTCTGAAATTCACATTGTAGGTGCATTGGGCCAAAATCATCACAATTAAAAGACCCAATGGCTTAAACTACTTCAGTCTATGTGTACTGAATTTATATAATACACGAGTTGCACTATTTGAGTTGAATTACTGAAATAAATGGACTTTTCCACGATATTCTAATTTATTGAGATGCACCTGTATATTCTGCTGCCCGCGAGCAAAAAAGCTGTCACACGAAGATGGATCAAACCCGAACAACCAACAACCGATGACTGGATGGACATCATATAAGAGATTTATATAATGGAAAAAAATGTCCATTTCACTCAGACTGCAGAAAGACACATTTTACCAGATATGGTCGAAATGGACGGAATATGTGAAACCTGTGAGGCCTCACTTCACTTTGTGTAAAACCGCTGGGTGCCTATGTAGTAGAAGAGCTACATTGACTATCTATACACAGTGAGGTACCAATAGAGAAGAGGTTCCCCTGCCCCGGTCATGTTCTTTGTTTGTTGTTCTTTTTCATTTTGTTTTTCTGGTTAAAAAAAGCAAAAGTATTGTATAGTAATACATTGCAGATTGTACTCATTATGCAGTGTGCTTTTTCAATAAAAAAAGTAAATTGAAAAAATAAATTTTATAAGGATGAAAGTGGGTTGAAAAGATGGGGCGAGAGGCTGACAACAGTTTGGTCAAGTGATGAAGACTAATGGTGAGCTGACCTGAACTCCAGCCAGCATCCCAGTCGTTGACACACTGAAGTCCAGGTAGGCCAGACCGTCAGGGTTGGTGGGCTTATGGAGAGCTGGAGGCTTCTTCTTTGGCAGGTCATCTGCAGCGAACACATATTTGTTTTATGACACTCGAGAGAATAGTCTGCGGAGTCACACACATTTCTCACACAGTGACCTCATGCTGAACCCACAGTGCTATTACAGCATCTTGTACCAGCGGTGGAAACAGGACTACGTGTTCTGTTGGAGTGGGCTTATGGAGAGCTGTTAGATAGCTGAGATCCCACCAGAAAACAATGACAGGTGAACCTTAGCTTGGCCCAGACACTGGATTTATGGGTTTAAAGTTAGCCAGGGAAGTTTTGACCACTATGAGCACCAGTGGATGAGTGGTCGTTTTGTTTGTATCTCATGATGCAGATGGTTTCATGCGACAGCTGGGGGCAGTAGTGTCATCTTAGAAATTTGACAATAAAATGCACAGAAGAAGAAGAGATTGACAGTAGATATCAAAACATTTAAAAAATCTTCTTTTGTCAGGACGCCATTAAGGTGAGGGTGGAAGTTAAAGGGTTTGGTGCAAGAAAAAGTGGCACAGGTTTCCATGTTTGTGTGTATTAGAGAGACTATGGTACCAGTGTCCAGGACAGGAGGCCAGTTCCTGATGTCCACAGTGGCCATGGCCTCCTTGGAGCGCAGCAGCTTACAGATGACCGCTGTGGTCATCACACAGGCTGAATGACTGACCTACGGAGAGTGAGAGAGACAGAGGAGTGTACTTAGTAATAAGATGATAATTTAATTGTCTGTTTCTTTTCCCCACAGGTCCGAATTCAGCTACACAGCAGCAGTCCTGAAGCCAGAGCGCTTCGCTTTAAAGACACTTCAAAACATCAATATCACATAAGCTAACAAACTTTATTACTGCACACAAGGACAATAATAATAGGATGTGATGGTTTGATCTGTCTCAAAGGTGTCCAACCCTAGTTATTAGTTAATTAAATCATTTGTAAAAGTGTATGCTTAGCATTTTATAGTAAAGTCCCTGACCTCGACAATCATCTTGACGGTGGGCAGGGTGGTGGAGATGTTCTGAGGGTGGGGAGGTCGCACTGTGATGGGAACACAGCCTGCGTACAGGCAACCGTAGAAGGCGGCGATCAGGTCTATGCCTACAGCAAACACAGTCACAGGCAGAGAGAAACACAGATCACTTCAAATCCTCCAAACCAGTGCTACAACCATGGTCATTGTTTGAGTATGGGATAGGTCATCCTTTCTTCTGTCCCCAGTATGAAGAAGGTTTGTGTGAGATGTGTTCAGTGCTAGCAGGTGTGTGTTTGCAAACGGGTGTGTGTGATCCATCTTGAACTAATGGATGAGCTAATTGTCCTCTTCTGGCAACAGGCCATGGCATCTTGGACCCTTTTTTATTGTCTGGTCTTGTTGTACTGTGGACTACTGAAACTCTGCAGTTAGGGGGGAGGAGATGCATGTTAACTTTAGGTAGGGATTTAAGTTATTGTCATTTGGTTTCTGTGGTTTGTTATGTTACTGTCCTCAGTAAAATGTTCTGGCCTTGCCCATCCTGAAGTTACATGCAGCTCTGTGTTCATTTTGATCTGCACCACGTGACAAATAAACAGTAACTATTTGATTAGAGCACTGTTTCCATGGTTGCTTGGTAACTGAAGAAGCTGAAGTTTGTTTCACGTCGTGCCTCAGCCACCTGGACGCAGGCACCAGTGTGCATTATCTCTGACCTGGAGGGTAGACGAGAGCGACATGGTCTCCTTCCTGCAGACCTCCTCTCTCAATCAGCAGAGCAGCCCCTCGCTCGGCTCTCTTTTGAAGCCGCA
>NW_018128242.1:822463-834987 GCF_001952655.1 Monopterus albus | reverse complement strand
GAGATATAAAGCATATCCTCTCTTTTTGTGCATAGTCATACATTCATTTTCAGGTTCTTGTTGTTTTACAAAGTATCTTTAAGATTTTTATTAGAAAATATTTTCATGCATTGTTGAATTTTCATCTCTCGCCTCTGAAATCTCTTGTTAAACTTCAATTTTTACACTGCAATAGGTTTTAGTTGCCAAGCCGTGGCTTTTATAACCAGAAACATACACAGTGAGATCTTCTGAACTATTACTGCGATCAGTGTGTTGTTACCCGGGAGCTGAGGAGGGTGTAGAGGACGTGGTCCGGTGTGGTCTGAGCTCTCCATTGCAAAACCTCAGACAGGAACAAGAACTAAAAAAACACAGAGGTATCAGAACACCGAGGTTACTACAGCTCAAACACCGGGTGTGTAGTACCATCCTCAACTTTTACATAAACTTTTTTGATCTCACTTCACTGTGAATAGAAGACACTATTTGTTTATCGCGTGTATTGGTGGTTGTTCCCTCTGTGGAGTTTAACGTTACATCATGGAGTTTAACATTACATCATGGCGTTTAACGTTACATCATGGCGTTTAACGTTACATCATGGAGTTTAACGTTACATCATGGTGTTTAACGTTACATCATGGAGTTTACCGTTACTTCATGGCGTTTAACGTTACATCATGGTGTTTAACGTTACATCATGGAGTTTAACATTACATCATGGTGTTTAACGTTACATCACCACTTGTTATGTTATATAAAGTCTGTGTGTGTCTCACCTGGTCGTTGTCGTCCGTCTGTCCCAAATCTCTGCCGCTGGCCTGAGCGATCCTCTTCCCTGACACCAGATTCCCCACCATCACAGAGGCAGGTCCGATCTCTGCACCGCACACACACACACACACACACACACACACACAGGACCAGCACATCAATAGCTGCACACACAGTAACAACATACCAACCAGAACCATTTACACACTAATAGACAGACGCACACTCCTGTGTATTCAGACAGCCTTGTTTCCCACCTGGCTGTTTCTGCCGTGGTTTGGGCAGGTTGGTGACACAGGTGTGGGGGCACATTAAGACATTGCAGGGATGCAGCCCCCCCTCCAGGTAAAGCTGCTTGATCTCTGACAGGTGGATGCCACCCAAAGGAGTCTTGGGTAGTGTGTTAGCCGGGACCAGAGCCAGGCAGAACACGCCCACGCCGTGGATACTGTCGATGGCCTGAGAGGGGAGACACGGGACAGTGGGATTATCTGTTGATGAGGAGCTCTCTTTACACCGAGCTGTCCAGGTGGGAGGTGATCTACCTGCAGCACGCGGCTCATCCACTGGAAGCTGTCCTCCTCTGTGGAGTCGGGTCTCTGCTCCGCCACGACCACGATCCTCTCGTCCCTCAGCACCGTGACAGAGAACACTGCTATCCTGCAGGGACAGAGCAGGGACAGATCCCTCAGTTCACCTTGGAGCTTGTCTTCATTTCCATGGTCCTCTCTGCTGTTATTGATCACACCTACCATGCACTTGGACTGACATATTGTGCAGAACACTAACATCAGATATTGATCAATTATCCACCACTGATGACTGAGGCTCCTTCTAGAGCCCGACTCGCATTTAGTTTTCAAGCTATTTCACTAGATATGGAGCAAACATACTCCAACGTCAGTTCAAGCCCTACACTTTCAGCCCCACTGCATCTGTGCTTCAAACTCACAAAAATGTTTTAAGTATGTAGCTAGTTTCATTTCTAGACATTTAAAACACAGGATTCTGTATGTGCACAGTTTTTAAATAGTGCTGGAAGAGATCCTCCGAGCCTGTCTGGGAAAAGATGAATGTCCTCCACAGTGGCCGTGAACACAATTAAACTTCATTCTATTACTGTTTCTAGTTCCATTGCTCTACTTTACTGGATTTATTATGTGTACTGATCATTTATCAGCATGACAGCACCAGTTGTGGAAATTAACTAAGTACATTTACTACAATTTTGAGGTATCTGTACTTTGCTTGAGTATTTTAATTTTCTGTTACTTCATACTTTGACTTCATTACATTTTAGAGGCAAATATTGTACTTTTTACTGCACTACATTTATTTTATAACTTTAGTTACTAGTTACCTTTCAGAACCAGATTAATACAAAAAATACAGTATGGTCATTAGACCTCACTGATCTGTGGTGGAGAGTTCAGTTACTTAAACACAATCTCAAGATGGCCTTTTGACATGGATCATTTTCCTGTATTAAAAAAAAGGGAAATAAAATAAATAACCTCATCATGTCCCACAAACCCCTCATTCCTCACCTGCCCCTGTAGACGAATTTCATTGGTTCCACCGCCAGCGCCGTAGCAACGATGTCATCAGCGTTGTGCCTCCGCCCACTCACCATGATGAGCCCGTCCATCTTGCCGGTGATGAAGACAAGGCCGCCCGGGCCGATGAAGCCCAGCAGGCCGGTCCGCACGAAGGCATACTCGCTGATCAGCCCCCCACTGGAGCTGACCGGGTAAACCTGCAAACACACACGGTCACCATAGCAACTGGCCAGCCTACAGTAATGCTGCATCACAGATATCACAGTAGATTTAAGTTAGGGCTGTTATAAGGCTAATGTCATACTGCTACCTGCACTGTTCCCTTTTCATTCAAATAGGAAACTGTCCCTTTTTAGGGTTGAGTTGAGGTCTTGTCGTGGTTGGTGTAGAAAACGCCTGCAGCAGACACACTTTGCAGGGCAGCTCACCTCAAATGTGTTCTTGGTCATGCCCGTGAGGCCGTAGTACGAGGTACCAGTAGCAATGGAGCAGACACAGAGCTCCCCAATCTCATCTGTCTGACAGAGCTGAGGGACACCCTCTGGCTTCACCACACACACCAGGCCTGGGAGGACGAGAGACAACCTTTAACACCTTTAAACACAAGACTCATCCTGTTTCCATGAAGAAACCTGATATGATAGGTTGTTTATAACATCCACTGCTGTAGTGTGTGCCCAAAAACCAGGTTACAGGCGGAGCAGGGTTAAAAACACAGTGCCGGGCTACTCGCATCACTAGTTCTGACTGCTTTGCTGATACAGTGTTTGGATCAAGAAGCTCCTGAAAAATACACTGCACCCCATAAATTTCAGTTTCAATATGTCAGATATCTAATTGGACGTTTACTGTAGGTACATGTTAGTATCAGACTGGATTAATATTAAAGGAATTGGATCGATACTGGGGCCAAAAAAAAAAAATGGATTGGGACATCCCTAGTGCTGTTCACTGTGTTACAGTCAGATGCAGTGTACCTCCTGGTGTGACCGTCCCCACGTCCTGCACGGTGAGCACTGATAGACGCTCCTCTGTGTCCACCCTGACCACCCCGTAGCTCAGCCCCTGCATGGACAGGATGCCTCGACCCGGAGGCTGACTGCTGTCCTCCGCTGGTCTGGAGGCAACACAAACACACTGGTGAACCACAGGTACACAGACACACAGTGCATACTGTTGGTGTTTATAGTTCGAAACTGAATTCAAAAATGGATGTTTACGTTTTTGGGATTGTAGAGTCCCACAGGAATAAATGTGCCACTCTACAAGGCTCCTACTTTGCAAGCATTTCTCTTTATATCATATAGGTCAAGGTCAAGGTCAAGGTGTTTATTTGTCATATGCACAGTTAGAAAATGTGTTTCCCTGTACAATGAAATTCTTACTTCGCCGTCCACATGAATGCCACAAAATACAAATGAAATATAAAGTAGATAAATAAGTAACACTAAATCTAAGACACTTTAAGCAGCAAATGAGGCAATATAATAAAAATATATAAGAATATAATGAGAGTGTGTGCTGCATAGGAGCAGCATGTACAGCAGTCAGCAGTCAATGTGCAAACTGAGAATGTGAACAGTACATGACGTATTTCCTGGTAATAAACTCCTCAGCTGTTTAGGAGTCTGATGGCGGAGGGAAAGAAAGAGTTTTTCAGTCTAGTGGTCCTACACTTCACACTTCTGAACCTCCAGCCAGAGGGTAGGGAGGCGAACAGTGCGTGCTGGGGGTGGGTGGGATCTTTGAGGATGGAGACAGCTTTCCTACGCAGCCTGTGGTGGTAAATGCTCTGCAGAGAGGGCAGTGGAGTCCTAGTGATCTTCTCCGCAGTCTTTACCACTCTCTGCAGGTTTGGTCTTTGTGTGAGTGCGCAGTTTTATTGAACTCTACGATGTGAACTACAACTAGAATCTTCTGTCCCTTGTGTTTCTGTATTTGTGTGCACACAGGTTTGTATAATTTGTAAATGTAAAGGGGTTGTGAGAATGTGTGTGCTGAGTGTTTACCTCCTGATGGCCACTGTTAGGGCCTCGGGGGAGCTGGCACAGGGACAGATGACCTCGGCTCTCAGTCCTTTGGTCTGAAAGACGTTGAGGAAGGCATCGCAGGAGGAGATGGACCCTGACAAACAGTGACCGACAGTCACAACTGCTTACCACTAGAGGGCAGCGGAAACAAGCTGACACCACACTAACATAACACCTTTAAGATTTCCAAGGGGAATGTGCTAACAAGCATTTGATCATTTACATATCCAGCAGTTATGGAGCATTTACTTGAAGTGGTGCTTGTGTCCATCTGATGAATGTAAGTGCAACAATTCACTGTTTTCTGGATCTGATTTCGGTATCTACCAGCTCGTAAGAAAAATATCTGGCTCTGACTATTACTGTAAAGTTGGGGAGAGTTGCTGATTCAGCTGATAATTCTCTGTAGCTTCATCACTGCCAAAAACACACAGTGTTTCATCATTTCCTACATAAAAATACTGATGACAGCTGCTTGAAGGTGCTGTTTAGGTTGTTTCTAGGATAAAATCTTTGTTTATGACTGTATGATTGCATTTCTGTTCAATTCTGTTTTTGTAGCATGTTGTATTAGTTATGTTGTTTGAGTGTAACTCACTGTTACTGCACCCTGCCTTGGCCAGGATGCATTTTTTAATCTCTGTGAGGATTTGCTGGTTAAATTAAGGCTAAATAAAATTTCTAAAAATGATGTAGGTCTTTCCTCAAACATAACAGTTAGCAATTTAGCACCTGACCCTCTCAAGTTGCAGTGCACTTGAAGAAACCACAGGCAAATTTGTCAAAACATACAACGGATTACATGGTTGCTTTGAGGGAAAACCAACGCCTAGAATGTTTTAAAGCTCTGGAAACTGATCATGAATTAAAGTGAAGCTAATGGCTGTCTGGATAATAAAAAACGTGTTGTGGGTTTACAGTAATACAAACATTATGGGACGAAACATGCAGAATCACCAGCCTGGATCAAAAAATGATATCACTTCCTTATTGTTACATTTCAGGCCTATTTGCACTCCAGTTGTGCTGAAATCCATTTATTGTGCGTAGCTGGACACGTTCGACTCTATTTCTGTAAAGTGACCCAGTTTGCCAACTTCCCGAGAGAGTTTATCCATTTCCCTGACATTCTCTATCTCACATATACGTCTCTAAACTCCCCCCGTCAGTGAAAGAGCTCGGCTGCGGAGGCTGAGCATGACCTTACAGGGGTTTGATCCGTCAGCCACCAGCAGCATCCGCAGTGAGCTCAGGTTGATGTCCTTCTGGTCTTTGTGGGCCACCAGAGCCCAGTGCATGTCTCTGGACTTCACACAGGCTACCTTGGCTGCACACACACACACACACAGAAGGCAGAAGCATTAGCATTTAATCAGTCTGATAGACAGGTGAATGCAGTGAACTGACTGAGCTAAGTGACAGATGGAGTGTGTGTCTGACCTTTGTACTGGCAGACTTTCTGGATCCATGACAGAGGGTTGACCTTCATCAGTGAGTAGGGGACGCTGATCACATGCATCATGTTCATCACACTCTGTCCAGCACACACAAAATGCGATGATATTTAAAGCGGAAAGGACTGTTTCTGCTACTTAACATATATTCTTTACATTTTGAGCATGTCTCTGACTCTGTTTCTGTCCATTTTGGATAATAATCATCTGGAGTTTGTCTTCAAAGTATTAAAATACAGGACTTCACATCTAAATTTTGGGAGTAATTAATGCGAAATTAACATAAAGCCAAACTGCCAGTGGTTCTACCCCCACCTTCAATGGAGCATGAGAAACAAACAGGAAATTAATTTTTAGTGGGTAGATCTTACCGCCAGGATGCCATGCCACAGGCCCACGTCCTTCTTAAAGTCTAGAACGTTCACTATGGTCTCTGCTGCAGACACAGGGAGAAAACGTGTTACACTGAGACCTGGAGACTGAGCTGTGTCTGTGTATGTGTGTGCTTGTGTTTACCCTCAGTGTAACTGCAGGACTGGGTGAGCGCCTGGCAGTGTGTGAGCAGCGCGATCCTCGTCACCGTGACTCCTAACACGCTGCCGTCCTTACAGGTCTTATACTGAGGGGAAAACAAAAGGTTGAGAGAGACGCTTTCAGTGGAACCAGGTAGGATCAGCCTTTTGGTGCCTGTCAGCAACCTAAATATACTCTGGAATATTACATTGTTTGTTCATTTTAAAATGGCTCTAAGTTGTTAAAGTGAAAGTATGTAGAGCTACCTATCATTAAAGTCCATTAAAGCAAGCTAAGTAAAAAAACTGTGTACAATCAACTAAACACTAACTAATATTAAGAAACTCAATTGTGAACAATGTTGGGTTTCAAATTTCTGCTGCCACTGATGATTATTTTCATCATCACAAAAACCTGCCAATTAAGTTCTTAAGTAAAAATAAGATATAACATGTTAATTAGTGTTAGGTATTTTTAGTCAGATAGATATTGGTTAGATACTTTATGTATTAGAAATGTTTAGTGGAGATAGGATGTCTAGTTAGACTGTTAAATGCTTAGTCATGCTTATGAGTTTCTACAGGGTACATCTGGTCAAGGATACTAGAGAGAAGAGTTGATGACTGTCAGCAGACAGGGTGTTTAATATTATTATTATGACGTGTATAACTGTAGCCTTAGCCATAATATGTTCTTATGTTTAAGTCACGACATGTTACTAGAGGTCTGTGAGAATGTTTTTAGCTACACACCACTTAATCAACAGACACACACACATTGATTTGCTTCATGTTTTGACTACTGCTATGACCAGCTGCAAAGCTGGTAACAGAGACGTCTCGGTTGACGTTTCTGTGTAGTATGGGGCTAGCCCAACCGAGGGGATATAATGTATAGGCCTGGTGGGTTCAGGGTCTTTCATCTTACATCTGCCTGCGAGCAGTTTGGAGGTGCAAGATACCTGAGTGTGTAATGTTAATTTTACCTGTGATCCTTTGAATAAATCAGCACTGTTTTGAAGTTACTTGGACTGTCTCGTCTCTCAGAGTTAGCATGGTAAAAAGTACTGGGTACAACATTAGTAAGCTTTAGACCTTTCCCAGTCTCCAGTCTTCATGCTAAGCTAACCATCTCCTGGCTAAGAGTGGC
This sequence comes from Monopterus albus, assembly GCF_001952655.1. Lineage (NCBI taxonomy): Eukaryota > Metazoa > Chordata > Actinopteri > Synbranchiformes > Synbranchidae > Monopterus > Monopterus albus. The sequence continues at coordinate 827,526 of NW_018128242.1, read as the reverse complement.
AGTGTTCTTTAGATCTCTGCCAGAAAATGAATGAACAACTTCCTCAAAATGTTGAACTTTTCCTTTAAAATAAAATGAGATTAAAAACAGAATGGCACAGTAAAGCTGTGGAATCAGAAACCAGGTTAACATTTCTTTGACATTAGATAACATCTTTGTGAGAATCCTTTAAAATTGTATTGGCTTCATGAGCAAACTCTCACACACAAGAGAAGTTAGATGTGTTGTACCCGGTACTTTTTACCATACTGACTCTGAGAGACGAGGCAGTCCAAGTAACTTCAAAACAGTGCTGATTTATTCAAAGGATCACAGGTAAAATTAACATTACACGCTCAGGTATCTTGCACCTCCAAACTGCTCGCAGGCAGATGTAAGATGAAAGACCCTGAACCCACCAGGCCTATACATTATATCCCCTCGGTTGGGCTAGCCCCATACTACACAGGAACGTCAACCGAGACGTCTCTGTTACCAGCTTTGCAGCTGGTCATAGCAGTAGTCAAAACATGAAGCAAATCAATGTGTGTGTCTGTTGGTTAAGTGGTGTGTAGCTAAAAACATTCTCACGACCTCTAGTACATGTCGTGACTTAAACATAAGAACATATTACGGCTAAGGCTACAGTTATACACGTCATAATAATAATATTAAACACCCTGTCTGCTGACAGTCATCAACTCTTCTCTCTAGTATCCTTGACCAGATGTACCCTGTAGAAACTCATAAGCATGACTAAGCATTTAACAGTCTAACTAGACATCCTGTCTCCACTAAACATTTCTAATACATAAAGTATCTATCCAATTTCTATCTGACTAAAAATACCTAACAGATGCTAATTTACTTCTTTGATTTCACTGCTTAAAAGAGACTCCAGATTCTGTTGAAGTGTGCACTGAAAACAACACTTACTCCCTGTGTTTCTGTGTGTGTGTGTTAGTTCACCTCTATGTAAGCAGTGTCGTTGTTCGCATCTTTAATGTGGGGGAACCAGTCTCTGGGAGGTTTGGAGAGGTGCTTCGACTCTGTTACAAACCACAGCAGCTTGGGCCAACCTGCGGAGAGACAGCGTGACAGAGGGTGAAGTGATGTGTCACAAAAAAAACAGCGACAGAGTAAAGTTTATTTATATGAATATACAAACTCATTTGTTTATTTATTCACCCAAGATACTGACACCAACAACCGTGATTTGTCAGGGTCTTTATTAACATCTGAACGACTTTATTAATCTGAGACCGTGGACAGGCCTTGCAGTCACATTCATTATTCAGTTCCCAAGCCATAAATAAACATTTACACCTGATTAACCAAGATTTTCCACACGATCTGATAAACACAGTGACAGTGGGACAGGATGTGGTGTCTTTCAGCTGTGACTGATGATTTTCACTCTCACCTTTGAACTGTGGGATCTCTCCTGTCGCACTCTTCGGCAGACCCTTATGGCAAGCGTCACTAGTCAGCGCCACGGTAACGCCACAGCTGCCCAATAGGAATCCAATCTGCTGACTGCCGGCATCCTATTGGACAATACAGAGAGGGGAAGTGGCAGGGTCCTTCAGAAAACATTACAATAAACAAAGTAGAAAATCCCAAAACAAAGGCCAACTCTTCAGTTTGTCGCTTGGCTGATGTAGAAATAACTGGACACAGTTAAAGTCACATGAGCACTGAACAATCACCAAGCATCACGGTTTCATGCACGTCCTGCTACAGCCTTTTTTTGTGATACACTTCCACCTGTGTTTGTGTTCTTTTTTCTGCTCTCTTTACCTGCACCAGCTGACTCACAGTGATTAATGAATTTACTAACTAATATTGGTGCATTTAATCTTGTGTTCTTCAATTTAACCCAGTCAAAATTTCTGCAGTGTTTCCATGAGATATTTGCATTAAATAGCTATGTGGAATCATGTGGAAATAGGCTAAAACATCATACATGTACTGTACAAAAACAGCAGAAGTGGTTCTGCTGCACTGCTGTTGCACTAATTCTACCATTGAAACTGAAATTTTATGGAAAATCCTGCAGCATAAATGCAGAAGAGAGAGGCGACCAACATTTTCTGCTGAAGCAACAGTCGCTCTATCACCACACTGGTCAGACTGCTGCAAAAGCAGGCAGCCATGTCTCTATAGAAGGTACAGAATACAGTAGCTGTAGTAAACTGAAAAAACCTTAGAAAAAATCAACTGGACTAGATTTCTAGGTCGAAGACGTTTCACCTCTCATCCAAGAGGCTTCATCAGTTCTGACTGCCTGGTGTTGAGCCGGAGATATTTATCCCCCTCGGTGGTGTTTCAGTCCTTTGAAGGCCAACGATGTCCCCTAACGACTGAGTTGTTGCAGCCCAGTATCAGTGAGAGTCGTTACCTGTCTTTGGATCCTCCCCTGTCGACCGACGCCTATTGTCCTGGTGGGCATGATTGGGCAGAGATCTCAAAACAGGGTTGTAGATGGAAGACAAGTTGTGTCTTAGTCCACCACCCCTATTTAGTGAGGGGTGTTCTATCTTTACAAAAATAGCTTCCTTAACTCCTCTCTCAAACCAGCGATGTTCTCTGGAGAGGATCTGGACTTCACTGTCCTCAAAAGAATGTCCTTTGTCCTTCAGGTGGAGGTGGACTGCTGACTCTGGTCCACTGGAGTTGGCCCTCCTGTGTTGGGCCATGTGTTTGTGAAGCGGCTGCTTAGTTTCACCAATGTACAAGTCGTTACACTCCTGACTACACTTAATTGCATACACCACATCACTCTGTTTATGTCTGGGTGTTTTGTCTTTCGGGTGGACCAGTTTCTGCTGCAGGGTGTTCCCTGGTTTAAAGTTAACCGGGATATTGTGGTTGCGAAATATCCTTTTTAACTTCTCTGATAAACCAGCCACATAAGGGATGACAGTGTTATCCCCTCTTGTTTCTGGTTCCTCCTTGTTGGTGTTGGGCCTCTTCCTTGCTTTAGAGGTGAAATGTCTTTGACCTAAAAACCTAGTCCAGTTGATTTTTCTATGTTTTTTCAGCTTCCTTATTTGTTGTTTTAGATGGCAATGAAAAATTATCTACTGCACTTTTCTTGTTTAGGAATGAAAGCTTGTTATGCCTGTTGGCCTTTTGTGAACCAAAATTCTTGCAGAATGAAGAATTTTACTTTATTTTTACTGACCTGGGGTTTTTACTTCTCCAGCATAGTCAGACATTTATGGCAGCTTTCATCTTGCAGCTTTAGTAACTGCACTATGTAGCTACTATGGTTGCTGTTTCCTTAAGATAAACACTGACAGTATGGACAGTTGACAGTGTGAAGCTAACTTGACACACATTATGTTAATACCATCTGTATTGCTTTAAATACACAGAACAACAAAACAGCTGCTTCATTTATTTATCATGAACTAGGGCATCTAAATGTTAGCAGCAACTGCGACTTGTTGACATAAGGGTGCACTTATGTCAACAAGTGACAACTGTCTGGCAGCTGGCATGGATGATACTTGTGTGATTAACACAATGCCACATGGCAGAATTGTCCGGTTTTACACATCCACATATTTGATCCTTCACAAGCAGAATGTCCAGTATAATCCCTCTCCATTCTAACTTCACCAGCAACAGAGCTTATACAGAGAATCTGACTACAGAATTTTGAAGGAAAACAGTAAAAACAAGTTTAAAGATTTTTAATCACAAGAAGAGACCAGGTGATATCTGTTGTATGGTAACTCCAGACATGATCATTTCTCACACAACTGTAAACAGATCCCTTTGTCTTGGTATCAGAAGGGACTGGCCACTGCAAAACATTTTGCTGAATGGGTAGTTTGCGGTTTCATATTCATGTACGATAAAGTCAGGCTGTGTGACTGTGTATGAGAGATAATTCCTGAGTGAGGTGTGAATCAATTCTGATGTGAAGAAATTTTATTGAAGGCTAAATTTTTCACAGATATGATTATGTTCCTTCCAGGTACAAAAGTGGAACAAAGCTGACAATGAGATCCTAAAAAAAGCTGCGTAGGTTAAATGTGAAAAGAAGTATGAATGAAGAAGATGATTTTTCTGCCAGACACCTGCTGTCTGCCTGTCTCTCCTCCATCATCCCTCTGTCCCTCCCACCATCGATCCATCATCTTTCTTATATTCCTCATTTATTTAACTTTGAAATAGAGGTATACTACATGTGATTATTGCAGCCATAAATGGATGCCCGTCTGTTTCAGTTAGACTAACACAAGGCCACATGTAAATCAGTTGCATGTGTCTGAGAACCATAATACTGCTGCTAAATCTCAAAGTCCTCCCTAAGGTCTTAAGCTCAGATCCCTCAAAGACTTAAGTGACATCACCTGGAAATGATTGGGTGCAAGAGTCTACAAGTACTGAAAATTGTATAAAGAGGAATGAGACAGCACTTTGTGACTTACAATATCACAGCACCAAAACGACGCCATGTTATAAACTATTGTGGGTCTAGGGCTTTTTATTTTATTTTTTTTTACGTTCCCCGTGGCCAGGACACTTAAGGGTCCAACTGCCTGATATGAATGTGATCCAGGCTCTTGCCTTACAGAGTGGACGAGAGGCAATTGCCGTTTATCTATTGTAATCAATTTATTGTACATTTTTGTCAAAATGGGATCATTAATCAAAAATGAAAATAAACAGTTGATGAATGAAATATGCACGTAACATAGGATGTTTATGTATGTTAGCCTAAAGTTTTTCCAAAGCAACTTACAAGAATAATGATTGTTCGTTTACCGTTATTCATCTTTTTTTTTATTATTATTTTTATTTTCATTTTATGGCATTGGTTTACCTTTTTATGCTTCCGGGCTTCCCCAGGGAACCTCATGTTTCACATAATAACGCTATGAACTGTGCGGAATTCCCTCAGGTACAGTCTGCAGAAATGCCGACTTACGGAAAGTGGGCATAAAAGGCTCAAAATGAAGGTGAGAGAGCCCTCGTGCACCTGACAATTTCACAGTGGGACAGCCCTGAGCCCTCACTAACTCAGCGGGAACGCGCCTCAAAGTCCATGAGTCTATGAGTGTGGACAC
>NW_018128242.1:821562-822201 GCF_001952655.1 Monopterus albus | reverse complement strand
ATAGAACACCCCTCACTAAATAGGGGTGGTGGACTAAGACACAACTTGTCTTCCATCTACAATCCTGTTTTGAGATCTCTGCCCAAACATGCCCACCAGGACAATAGGCATCGGTTGACAGGTAACGACTCTCACCGATACTGGGCTGCAACAACTCAGTCGTTAAGGGACATTGTTGGCCTTCAAAGAACTGAAACACCACCGAGGGGGATAAATATCTCCGGCTCAACACCAGTCAGTCAGAACTGATGAAGCCTCTTGGATGAGAGGTGAAACGTCTTCGATCTAGAAATCCAAGTCCAGTTGATTTTTTCTAAGGTTTTTCAGTTTACTATGACCTGGATGACTGAGAATCTGCACAAACAGTAGCTGTAGTAGTAGCAGTAGCTAAAATAAAGTAGTTGAAAACTGATACAAAATTTTAAAAAGTGTAATGTGCATTTTTTCAGGCTCAGAAACAGCCGGGACCTCCACAGCTTTCAGGGGATGATGGCATAAAGAACAGTTGTAAAGTAAAGCTAACATTTTTCTGAGCTGAGCAGAAAAGGCGTATTTCCTTATTGAGTTTCCCTGTCAAACTGGATTATTTTCTTAGAGACACTTGTTGCTAGCAAACCGCTAAGATCCAAAACACTCTTT
>NW_018128242.1:820890-821547 GCF_001952655.1 Monopterus albus | reverse complement strand
AGCATCCACACAAACAGGACCGAAACAAAACACAGGAGTCTGGAGCTCGAGGTGAAAAATGGATGTGGCCGAAGCAGAGAGGATTAGCATCACACAGCTGCACTGTAAAAATAAATTAAATTAACTGAACTCCTGTAGAGTAACTAATCCTATGGAATAGGGTTTCAGTGTCAAACTGAAAACTAAAGATAGAGCTGGGGGAGATGCAGCTACTGCTAAAGAGAAGTGTCACAGAGCCAGGTGACAGGGTGTGACTTTTTTTATGATACATGAACATGTTGGTAGATTTCATCTAGTACCTTGCGGCTCAGGGGCACCTCTATGGGAACGGGGACCACCTCAGCCAGCAGGCAACCGTAGAACGCCACCATGAAGGCCACCGGGTCATTGTTAGGAAACACCAAGGCCACCTGAGGGAGGCAGGGGAAACAAAAGCCAGGGTCAGAGACACTGGGAACAGATAGTATCAGCAATTTGTAGACCATAGCACAGTAAAACACAAACAAAGGAATTAATTAGAGAGCATCCGAGATGCTGGTAGGTAGATTCCTTCACTGTCTTTAAAATAAGATAAGCTAATCAGCTGCTGTCTTCTTCTTTTGGCTGTTCGTGTTAGGGGTCACCACAGCGAATCATCTGTTTCCACCTAACTCTATC
>NW_018128242.1:812597-819034 GCF_001952655.1 Monopterus albus | reverse complement strand
TCACTCCAGAATCTCTTCTCTCCTTCTTTTCTAACTCACACCCTACTTGTGGAGCATAACCACTGACTACATTCAACATTACCCCTTCAATTTCCAACTTCAAACTGATCACCCTGTCTGACACTCTTTTCACCTCTAAAACATTCCTCACGAGCTCCTCCTTCAGGATCACTCCTACCCCATTTCTCTTCCTGTCCACACCATATTAAAACAGTTTGTATCCTCCTCCAATACTACGCACTTTGCTGCCCTTCCACCCGGTCTCCTGCACACACAGTATATCTACCTTCCTTCTCTCCATCATGTCCACCAGCTCTCTACCTTTCCCTGTTATTGTGCCAATGTTAACAGTCCCTATTCTCAGACCTATACTCCTGCCGTTCCTCTTCTCTCTCTGTCTACGAATCCTTCTACCTCCTCTCCTTCTTTGACCAACAGTAGTCCAATTTCCGCCAGCACCCTGTAGGTCAACAGCACTGATCCGGTATGGAACTCACACTGATGATTTGCATGTTTAAATTTGGCATGTTTTTACGCCGGATGCCCTTCCTGACGCAACCCTCACTATTTATCCAGGCTTGGGACCGGTACAGAAGTCACTGGCTTGCAACCCCTGTGGCTAGATTAATCAGCTGCTGTCTCCAGCTTTATATTTACACCTGACTCTCAGGGAGAACATGATATTAATAAATGTGATACTTGCTAGAAACAAACTCACATTTATTAAGGCACTGTGGACAATTCTGATAAATATAAAAAGAAGAGGAAAACAGTAAATGGCACAAGAAACACAACATTTTCATTAATGTGCAAAACTATAGATGAATCACTGACTCATTCAAACCACACCGTCTAACAATACTGCTACAGTGACATGAGGACTGAAACAACAAATCTGTGCTGCGTGAGTATGACTCACCCGATCGCCCGGCCGCACCATGGGCTCCTGCTTGCTGCCCAGTTTGTGGAGAATGTTGTAGGCGAGTTTGATGCTGCGAGACCAGAGCTTCCCTGTAGGGGGCAGGACACAGGGCAGGAGGGAGTGAGAGAGAGAGAGAGAGAGACTGAGCTTACAGGGTGCGAGTGTGGGTCTGCTTTGAAGATTTACAGCTGATAGAAGAAAACTGTCAGAAGTGATGACATTTAAGAGTCTGCATCAATCTGGAAAGGCTACAGTTTTCCTGGACTGCACTTTAAAACATATAGAAAGTCAACGTTTGCTGATACGCTGTGCTGATATTTACTATATTTTTAGTACTGCATACTGAGTAGTGCTGGGTTTGGACATATTCTTTGACCTGGCATTTGCTGACTTATATAATAATTTATTAACTTCAGTTGATTTATCTTAGCCTATCTCTTGTACAGATGCTTCTTAATGACTAAATTAAATTTGGGCTTATTTGGTTAAATGGGAAAAAAGTTTGATGGCACAGCAGCGTGGTGGTTAACGCTGTCGCCTCACAGCAAGAAGGTTCCAAGTTTGAGCCCGGGCCGACCTGGGGCCTTTATGTGTGGAGTCCTGCATGTTCTCCCTTTGCCTGCGTGGGTTCTCTCTGGTACTCCACAGTCCAAAGACATGCAGCTTAGGTTGACTGGTGCCTCTAAATTGCCCGTAGGAGTGAGTGTGACTGTGTGTGGTTGTTTGTCTACATGTCAGCCCTGGGACAGATTGGCGAAGCCTGACTGAACTGGTTACCATATGTGAGCACGTAGAGGGGCTTCCCTGCCGTGTCCAGGCTGGTGAGGCAGGGGGCTTTCGGGGAGATGGTTCCCCAGCGTTGCAGTGCAGCTTCAAGGGAGGGGGGCCAATTGGTGACCACACCCAACACCTCCCCCCGCACCGGCATCATCTCTGCGCCCTCCGGCCGTGGCTGATTGGGGTCCGGCTGCTGCACTGGAGGTGAGGAGACAGATAATGTTGTCAGTGCACCGCTCAAAAACTTGCACCATGTGGGAACATTTAACAACAATAACAAAGTGGGACAGTTGTAATCACACCCCAAGAAGTGATATGATGAAGAGCCAAGGTGGCAACAGGTGGTATGTAAACAAACTTCTGTAAAGGAGTTGACTGACCAAACCGTATGTAGGTGAGTGTTCCTTAACTTCTTCAGTCCCTGCCTACATGGTGCATCTTCTTTAAGGACCAAACAAAATCATGTTTCTGTTTAGCATCCAGTGAATTTACTTTTAAATGTTTAAAGCACCTCAGCACTTCATCATGTCTCCAGGTGTATCACCCTTGACAAAGGTTTGTTTTACACCTTGATATGAGGTGAAATGAAGCTAATTCTGAACACAAGCAGCATGTGGAGTCCTCAGCTGTCCTGTCCCAGTATTAGTGGGTTTATCAGACATTGTGGAGAATCTGAGTGAGTGCAACTTTAAAGGAAACATGTAAAGAACGTTTCATGACTCCACAATATAAAAAAATCAGGTACATAACTAATGCTGACAGACAGACTGAGCCATGCAGATACAAAGACAGTTTCTAACCCTCTAGAAGTTCATCAAAGTCATCAACAAAGAACTCTCGTAGCGGAGGTCTGCGGGGCTGCTTCAGTGTGTTCACCAGTTGCTGGATTTTGGCAGACACGCGACTGCTAACCGGGACACCTGTAAGAAAAACCACATCAACTCATTTTGGTCTGATTCCCTCACCATGGAAAGAGGATTTATTGGCCTAGCTTCATTAGTCTATCAATACACAAGTGTATCTAGTTGGTTCTTATGACAGGAGTGACTAAAGTCAAAGTAAATGACTTGACCATTTCAGTGTCAGCTGTTCTGGTGGTGAACCACAGACTAGTTACCCTGAGCAGCTCTCAGTTTTCTAACAGCGACCATATGAATGGGAAACATGTTGAAAAAAGAGCAAAGATGCTCTGTCAGCTTTCCCTAAAAAAGTAAAGGGTGAAAAAAGTCCAAACTGTTCATCCAGTTCTCTAAGGCAGTGGTCCAATTTGAGCTCACCGCCTGTAGTCAGTATGTTTATTCGGCAGCTCCAGTTGGGAGCGGGCTAAAGGTGTGACCGTGTTTCACACAGCCAAGGCAGCAACTCTCACCATCGCCTGTCTCCATGCGCTCCGCGTTGCCGTACTTCTGTGTGTTCCTGGCAATGGTTCCCATGTTGGCCATGTGGTGACGCTCGGTGTGGGAGTGGGACGAGTCGGACGAATAGCCCGTCACATCCGGGGGGGCCGAGTGATTCTCTGACGGCAGACAGATGGGAGAGAACAGGAGGAGAGGCAGACAGAAGAGCAGACAAATAGCCAGTGGTGACTAACTCATCCTGTTTGTCAGGCGCCCTGCTTTACTGCCTCTGTAGTCAATTAAGCTGGTTTTGATGCTCATTTATACATTTTCTAGTTCATCGAGGTCCCATCACTGCAACACAACTGAGAATAAGTGTTCTAATAAATCAAACCGAGTGCTCAGATCTTTTTACTGGCTGTGTCAAAAGTGCTGCAAAAGATCTGTTTTCCTGGGAATATGTGTCACTTGTTCTAAACTAAAGGCTGCATTTGGCTGAAGCTGACACTCCCACTGCCTGCAGTGATTCTGCAACAGGTACAACTTTTACAAGGTACAGCGTATCTAGGTCGGACCTACCATCTGACTCCAGCGGCGGAGGCCACAACATGTCGGATCCAAACTCACAGGATCGGCGCAGGGATCCTCCGTTCTCTGCTACACTCAGCGCTCCCTTCCTCTTCAGAGACAGGTGGCCAATACCTGGAGACAGACATGCAGGTGAACTGTACACACAGACTTACAAAGCTAAAGGCAACAAGAGCATGCGACAATTCTTGAGGTGACGGCTGATAGTATTAATTAACAGTAAAAATAAGAAAATGAAAATAAATGTATCAACAGAGAACATGGGTGTTAAGTAAATAAAACTGAGTATACAAATACATCTTTGGATGTTGTTGTGGGGTCTTTTGTGACCTCTTGGATGAGTTGTCGCTGCGCTCTTGGGGTAATTTTGGTCGGCTGGCCACTCCTGGGAAGGTTCTCCACTGTTCCATGTTTTCGCCATTTGTGGATAATGGCTCTCACTGTGGTTCGCTGCAGTCCCAAAGCTTTAGAAATGGCTTTATAACCTTTTCCGGACTGATAGAGCTTCATTATTCTCTTTCTCATTTGTTTTTGAATTTCTTTGGCTCTTGGCATGATGTCTAGCTTTTGAGGATCTTTTGGTCTACTTCACTTTGTCAGGCAGGTCCTATTTAAGTGATTTCTTGATTGCGAACAGGTGTGGCAGTAATCAGGCCTGGGTGTGGCTAGAGAAATTGAACTGAGGTGCGATAAACCAGAGTTAAGTTATGTTTTGACAGGGGGGGCAAACACTTATTCACACAGGGCTTTGTAGTTTTGGATTTTGTTTTCCCTTAATAATAAAAACCTTCATTTAAAAACTGCATGATGTGTTTACTTGTGTTATCTTTGACTAATATTTAAATTTGTTTGATGATCTGAAACATTACAGTGTGACAAACATGCAAAAAGATAAGAAATCAGTAAGGGGGCAAATACTTTTTCACACCACTGTACATATATACAATAGTCCAAAAAGGATTTATGCAGTATGCAACAAAAATGTGTTTACTGGCATTATTAGATTTATAAATTATGGTATATGCATCAGTAAAGTACAATTATTATGTTTACTAATTTATTCATTATTCATTGATTACAACTTCTTCGTTTTCTCTGCTTTTGTGGCCCTCTGTGTACAAAACCAAGTCATGTCAACAGTAATGCCGAGGTACATTTAAATATGAAACAGTAACACACATCAGACCAGTAAGACCCAGTAAAACCTTACCGTGGTGTGACTGTGACAGGTGGCTTTGCTGGTGGTGCGACTGGCTTAGGTGTGTGTGCGCCAGGTGTGCGTGCGCCAGGTGTGAGATGTGCGCATGTGCCAGCGAGTCGGCCAGCCGCCCGGTGTTGCCGCTGCCTCCACTCTGTGTGGACGAAGAGGAGGAGGAGGTGGAGCCCAGGTGGACGGGGCCTAACTGGGAAGGGCGGCTCATCCAGTGCTCCATGCCCGACAAGTCGTCACCCGGCCCCGCCTCCTCGTCTGAGCCCGACGACGAGTCTGAGCACAGGGGGGACAGGCCTAGTGAGAGTCAGTGACCGCCATTATTCACACGGCACAAAGACAATACAAACACATAAGAAATCAGGACACTGTCCTCTTCAGGATAGGCGGTATAGCTAATGGATGGGTGCATGTAAACTTTCTGGCTATAATAATAATGAAAATGAGAAACCTCCAGCGGTGTCCCAGCACTCGCTCAGTAACATAACAGGCAGACTCACTATAGCTTCCACTCAGGTTTTTCTACCACAGGCAGTGCTGTCACAAGGTTTTAAAGGCTAACTCACATTCAGATACATGTTCACGTTTGGGGAGACGTCAGGTTCATTTAGGAATTTTCTCAGAGGGTAAGAAGCAATTTCCAGGTGAACAAAGTTATTACGTTTCGTTCATTAAAACTCAATCAGCACCAATCAGAAACCATTAACTCTGATTATCTTCAGTCTAGTGAGCTCAGATTTGAGGTAAAGGTCAATATCGCTTTCCCATTTCAGCCATGTTCCTGTGGCTACACAGTGCAGAAAAACACTCGCCAACACTTATTAATCAGGATAGATCTTGTTTTTTATTGCCGTGCCTCAGTCACAGTAGCTGAGTGGCTGCGACACTGTCTGTGGTTTGTTCTTTCTGTAAATCTGTCAGTGGGTTTACATGTCTCAGAAAATGTGCATGTTTGCAGCTTTTGGTGAAATGTGTGTTTCTGTCAGAAGGAAATAATCCGGTCTGAAGACAGGGGTCAAAGTTCAGGCTTACTGCACGGTGTGTGTGAACAGTACGCTGTCCCATTCACTTCAGTGGGAAAGTGTGTCCAAACCTTTCACCAGTTCTGCTTGTTTTTTCACCTTCTCTCAGCATTTTTACACAGGAACTTTTCTGGGCTTGTAACAGTGCTAGTCTGAGAATATAAATTAATTCTCCATGAAGTCGGTCACATAACCTACAGCGGCACTGAGTCTTGAATCATCTCCATCCACAGGAATTTCGAAATGAAGAACAGAACATTTTTGGAGATCCATCCATCCATTTTCCTCCGCTTATCCGGAACCGGGTCGCGGGGGCAGCAGTCTAAGCAAAGATGCCCAGACCTCCCTCTCTCCAGACACTTCCTCCAGCTCCTCCGGGGGAATGCCAAGACGTTCCAGGCCAGCCGAGAGACATAGTCCCTCCAGCGTGTCCTGGGTCTTCCCCGGGGCCTCCTCCCGGTGGAACATGCCCGGAACACCTCCCTAGGAAGGCGCCCACCTCAGCTGGCTCTTCTCGATGTGGAGGAGCAGCGGTTCTACTCTGAGCTCCTCCCGGGTGGCCGGGCTCCCCCACCTCTCCC
>NW_018128242.1:804808-811907 GCF_001952655.1 Monopterus albus | reverse complement strand
TTCCCAGGCCAGCCGAGAGACATAGTCCCTCCAGCGTGTCCTGGGTCTTCCCCGGGGCCTCCTCCCGGTGGGACATGTCCGGAACACCTCCCTAGGAAGGCGCCCAGGAGGCATCCGAAACAGATGCCCGAGCCACCTCAGCTGGCTCCTCTCAATGTGGAGGAGCAGCGGTTCTACTCTGAGCTCCTCCCGGGTGACCGAGCTCCTCACCCTATCTCTAAGGGTGCGCCCAGCCGCCCTGCGGAGGAAGCTCATTTCGGCCGCCTGTATCCGGGATCTTGCCCTTTCGGTCATGACCCAAAGCTCATGACCATAGGTGAGAGTTGGAGCGTAGATCGACCAGTAAATTGAGAGCTTCGCTTTACAGCTCAGCTCCTTCTTCACCACGACGAACCGGTACATTGACCGCATTACTGCAGAAGCTGCACCGATCCATTTTTGGAGAGGATTTTTAAAAGCAGGACTATCTGACACTGAGGCTGGATTCAAACAGCCATTTTCCCTGCGTTAAAACGGTGCAAGGGGCTGTGTCAATGTTCATGTACCACTGAGACAAACAGTCAAGTAGGAGGAACAGGCTTATCTGTTCAAAGCTTGTTGTGTCTGTCTGGTGTCCATGTGTTTGCAACATGTGGAGGACAAGCGCAGGCATGTGTGTGTGTTTGTATGTGTCTCATCACCTGGAGGTGTGTACGCATCCATCGAGGTCTGCACCACCAGTGAACGCCTCTTGGAGGGCATCGGCACCGCCACCTTCCTCTCCACGTGTCGTGCCAACACGGCCTGCACCGCCTCAGTGTGGACATCTGACAGAGACACAGACTCATTCTAACAATGGCAGAGGAGGAAACGTTCCTGTCTGACACTGTGTTTCTGAAATATAATAACAAGTGTGAAAGGCCTAACCATTCTGATCTGTTAACATTTCACAGTACTCATCCTGACTGGCGGTGGTTGGAGCACAAGTGTAGTTTCTCTACCTGATCGGTAGCGTTCATCTCTTGTGCCGGAGGTTCTCCGCCGGTGGAAACGGGCAGCAGAGGGAGGGCCAAGGGGGGCCCGGTGAGACATGGGCCCTTCCATCCCTATACAGACAAGCAGACAGACACGTACACATGTATATACAAACACACACATATACAGAGACCACACATGCACATTTGACAAAAATAGTAGATATAGTGCAAAACAAAGAGAAGTAAACATGGAGATGATTTGATTCAGCAAAAAAATGATATTTTTCTGACATTTCAAAACAAAATACTAATAAATAAACATAAATCAACTTATAAAAATATGGCAGCGGTGACAGCTGTGTTGCTGCTCTCTGGCAGAACACCACTCAGTATCCCAGTGTCACTGAGACCTTATCTCTCCAGTGAATGTAAAGACAAACCAGCTAGTTGTGAGGTTTTGGTTGCAGGGCTGGTGTGCGTGTGTGGGCAGCGAGCGGCTGCAGCAGCTGCTGCACACACAGCTACAGATACAGAGGAGCAGGCCCAAGCTGAGCTCCAGGGAGCCTTAACCTACATTCGCTGATGGCAGCGACTGAAGACTAAATCATAGTAGTCACAACAGACTGATACTCTTTTAGCTGAGGAGGGGTGTGTGATGGGGTCAGAGGTCGCTAAATTACCTCCAGCATGTGGAATATATGCCCTGATCAGCTTGGACCTCTTCTTCTCATAACCCTTCTGAGTGATGTCCCCTGCAAACAGATAGAGATACATAAAGAGTGAGAGAGCCAGTGATGGCTGCCTGGGCTAAGTTAATTTTTAAAAAGGAAAACATGTTTCGTGGCTACTTAAGTCGCTGTTTTAGTTGAAGGGACGTGCTGGTGGCTTTTTGGGCAAACACAACATGTGCACATCTGTTTTAGTTTGAATCTGCTCTGCTGCACAGATTGTTCAGTTCGACCTCTACCAGCTGTTTCTCTGACAGAGGCCGAGCAGAGCTGGTCGAGGTTGGTTTGTTTTTGTACTGTAATGCCGTGGAGTGCTAATGCTACTGCTATGGAAAGCAGTGAATATTAGCATGAGCCAACAGCACCCTGATCTACAGAAGCTTTGTCTGTTTTCTGTTGATAATTGTAACAAGTTTGAGCACCGCCACTTAATCTTTCCTCCTTTAGTGTCACGTTGTAGTTGCTGTGAGAGAGGATAGATTCCTCCATGGAAAAGAAAACCCGGAAGACCAAAAATAACTGTGACAGATGAGCTAGAGCCGACACAGAAACCTGGGGATGATTAATGTGCTGCCAGAGAGAGGGAACTGTGCTCACTGTGGCCTGATATCCCAAAAGGGGAAAAGAGGGTTAAGTAAGAAACTGGCATTTGTTATCACTGCTGTTTTTACACTACATGCACAAAACATCATCCAACAACCAAACAGTGTCTACAATAAAAAGGGCCATGTCCATAAATGCATTTTAGGAAAACGTGTCCCTATTTGTAACATTCGTCACGTCAAGAAGACAAAGACACAAAAGGCCGAGTCCCTACAGAAAGAGCAGGATGGTGGTGGGAAGCAGGCCAGAGGAGGATTTCACAGCAGACAAGTCTGGCTGTTCAGAACACGTTAGGAATATAATGATAGTAAAAACTCACAGTATGATATTTGTCATGGTACTAAAAAATTAAAGGAAAAAATGAAAGAAAGCCATTTACTAAATAATAGATCAGCATCTTTTGTATAGTTTTACTTTCAACTTAAAAGGTCCCTGCTTTCCTTCTTTATTAAATGAAAAGAAGCCAGCTATGACCTAAGAATGTGCAAAAATCTGGCACAAATAGCCACTGTCACAGAATGGCTGAACTGTAGAGATAATGCAGCAGCAGCGATTTTATTAAATAAAATATTATTGCAGCATTTAAATGTTAGAAAAATAGAACAGGTCACATTGACGGTGGAACATCAGTGTTTTAGTTCCCTCTAGGCAGGTTTAACCTTCTCTGTTTGGTGGTCAGGTTCTCAGTGTCACTGGACCAGCTGAAGTGGCAATCCGTCTTGACCACCAGGGGGAGGTCGTGAGTAAATTACTGCTTGGCTTGCCCTGTCCCGAGTGTTTCTGCAAGATGTATCCAGGGCTATCTCTGTCCTAAACAGGGCTAGTCCAGCAGTGTTTGCCAATTGTTTGTCACTTTCCTTTCTGCCAGTGTCATTTATTGAAACAGGAAAGTGAAATGCTGCCACACAACAGAAGTCCATAGTGGAGCATCCTCTATGTCCATTTCAAATTTTGTGACCTGAATACAGTTATAATAGTGAACTATCCATATGTACTATCCTGGTAGATACCATCACAGTCCCACAACGGTAAGGATACATTTTTCTATAGCTATATCGCAAAATTACAAACCTCGGCACATTCCTAGCACATATACCGAACTTATTACTAAATACTATAGTTTGGTGTTGTGTGGCACCAAGTGACACAGGAAACACTGCACAGATAGAAGGAAGAATGGATTCCAATAAACATTAGCAAATCCTAAAAATGCTGGATGTATAACAATGCTATGAAAAATGCTGGCGTCCTTTCAGCGGTGCCTGCCCCACCCTGAAGCTTCCTGAACGTTCACAGTCGTATCCCCAAGCAGGGACATTTGTGGGAGATAAAACTACATCAGCATCTATCATCTATTAGGTTTGTCATGTTCTTCAAAAGGTTCCTGTTCCCAGAGGAAACCTACCATAAGTTCCGACTTAGTCAGGTGCCAAAACATTTAATGATGCCTGTTCTTCTGTTTTTTATTCCATGAAATGAAAAGTAACTGTGCATTAACTTTTGAAGAAATGTTTCTTTTTAATGTATGCTTGCTGCAGAGTTGTAAAAATCAACAAACTGTGTGATTGGACTGCAGCAGTTTGTGCATACAGACCCTTAAAAATCAAGGGGAAGACGCAAGACTGCATTTCACATTCGGCTGACAGAGAAAGGCCAGAACATCTGGGTCCAATCTGCTCATCTGTGTGTGTGTGTTGTGTATATAAGTGTGTTATATCTGAGTGAGGCCTGATCTCAGATCAGCTGCAGTACAACAACATTCCTCTCTCACACAAACAGAGAGACACACACACGGTCCATGGGGAGACGCCATCTTCCACTCGAAGAGCAGCAGAGCAGGGAGGGTGTTGCCTAGCAACGATTCTCCTGAAAAAGGCCTGAGACAGCCATCTTGGATTTGGAGCATCAGATGTGAGAAGTGGGCTACTGACACCTGCCAGGGTGAGTGCATATGTTTTTGGGTGTGTGTTTGTTTGAGCTTGGTATTACTCACACTGTGGGGTCCAAAACCTGTATACACACACACTCCTGAAGTTCAGTGGAGGCCTCGTTGCAGAGGCCCAGGCTGATGTGTTTCACTCCAAACAGTCAACATCCTGCTTTTATTTGATCTTTCTTTCTTATCACATCGCCACAAACAGCTAGTCCACCCACAAAGGCACCATGGTAACCAAACCTACCTCCAGCAAGCGCACACACTGAGGGCTGAACATGCTCATATGTTGAGACCTCGGGCTGTCACACTCACATGCAGGGACCTGTGCGGACTGCAAAGGCTCCACTGACTCTACAGTGCATGTGTCTGCAGCACCGCCAGCAGCCACACGGACACCGCACACACACATATATGCTGTTTATACACACAGACACAGTTGCAGTAGCAGCCAAGTGTCATGTCCACAGCGGCAGAGAAACAGAAACACTAGGGGGTCCTGCAGGATCAGTGGGTTAAGATGCCACCAGGAGAAACACAGTTCAACACTTCTAGAGCTGCTTACTGACACCATCAATTATTCTTCCATTTACCTTTTTAATTGATACACTTAATAGGGTGGTGTTTCTTTTCACTGTCTTATTTTCTTCATTAATTGTTTAGCCTATAAAATGTCAGAAAATAGCGAAATATTTATTTCCCAGAGTTCAAGGTTTTGTGCGACTCTCAGTCCAAAACCCAGATATTCAATTTACAATAATATAAAACAAGGAAAGACAGAAAAGGTTCTTATTCACGAGGCTCAAATAAAACAAATGTCAGCACTGCTTAAAAATAACTTCATCAGTTTCCAGAGTAATAATTATAGATAATATGAATTAATTGACTATCTCCATTTTACAATTCAAAAACATGGGTGAAATTATTAATGTGCTTTTATTAATAACAAATATGAAACTTAAATTCCAAGACAATGCTGAGTATTTTGAGGTATTTACCTGCTACCCAGAATCATCTAGTAACATGTTAATGGAGGCTATTTTAATCTATTTAATACAGTACAGCCCTGCAATGGATTGGCGACCTGTCCAGGGTGTACCCCGCCTTCGGCCGATTGTCGGCCGGGAATGGCTCCGGCCCCCCACCCCGTGACCCCGTTCAGGGACTAAGCAGTGGAAAATGAATGAATGAATGAATAATACAGTACAGTATGTAGCAGGGTGGCCGGGCGCACCCTCAGAGATAGGGTGAGGAGCTCGGTCTCCCGGGAGGAGCTCAGAGTAGAACCTCTGCTTCTCCACATCGAGAGGAGCTCAGAGTAGAACCGCTGCTCCTCCACATCGAGAGGAGCCAGCTGAGGTGGCTCGGGCATCTGTTTCGGATGCCTCCTGGGCGCCTTCCTAGGGAGGTGTTCCGGGCATGTCCCACCGGGAGGAGGCCCCGGGGAAGACCCAGGACACGCTGGAGGGACTATGTCTCTCGGCTGGCCTGGGAACGCCTTGGCATTCCCCTGGAGGAGCTGGAGGAAGTGTCTGGAGAGAGGGAGGTCTGGGCATCTTTGCTTAGACTGCTGCCCCCGTGACCCGGTTCCAGATAAGTGGAGGAAAATGGATGGATGGATGGACGGATGGATAGTATGTAGCCTCAGCATAGGTATCTTCCACTATAACACTTAACAAACTAAAAAAAAGCTTTTCTTATATCTTATCTTTGCTTATTTAACAACCTTAATCAACCAATAAGCTATATACTGCAGCCCTACTAATAATAATTATCTGGACTAAATGTAAAAAAAGTTTACTGACCAGTTATTACATCTGAAACCTTCTCTGTAACACTGCATGCTCACACAAAAATAATCTGTTTATAATGGATAAAAGACAGAATGAAATGTGAATAGCACCATAAAATGTAATGATGAAAGTTTAGATTTATAAATGAACAATTTCAGTTAGTTTTGATGGTTGATACCTACAGTATTTGTCATTGTGTCAGACAGGCAATTGTGTAAATGATTAACCAGTTAATCAAAACTGAAAATATTCATACACTGCAGCCCTAAGCCACTCTTAAATTAGTAAATGGTGTTTTCGCTCAATAAATGACACTAACTGTTCAACTATTATCAAAATTAGAGCCAGGTTTCTGTTGAGCACCTAAACTGTTCACTGTTTACCGTGGCAGCACACACACACACACACACACACACACTTTGAGCTATATGAAAGATGACCCATGTACGAAATGAGGCAAGTGATTTGTTACAGACGTTAATAGATTTTGAGGGACTGGAGCTGGAACTGAACACTATTGGGAATACTGAAATTCATTATCATGAACCGGACGAAGATTTTGACCCTGAAATAAACTTTTTTAAGAACTCTAAAAAATATCTGCAAGTATTACACGGATGAGCAGTTTAACAGCAATGTCAAGACTGAGAACAAATTATCATTAATTCACTTTAATAGCAGAAGTTTATATGCAAACTTTCAAAGTATAAAACATTATCTTAGTAGTCTAAAACATTCTTTTAATATAATTGCTATTACTGAAACTTGGATCAACACTGTAAGGGGAATGGATTTTGACCTTGAAGGCTATGACTTGGTATGCACAAACAGAGAGAATAAGATGGGAGGTGGTGTGGCCTTGTACATAGATAAAAACTTTTGTTATAAGAATGTAGACAAAATGTCTAGGGTAGTAGATAATTTACTCGAATGTGTGACTGTCGAACTACTGTTGGAAAAAAAGAAGAATGTTGTAATAAGCTGTATCTACAGAGCACCTGGAGCCAGCATAGAAAAATTTAATGACTGGATGGAAGAAAATTACTTGACAATAAGTCATAAATTAATGTTCATATGTGGTGACTT
>NW_018128242.1:800366-802622 GCF_001952655.1 Monopterus albus | reverse complement strand
GTACATTTTGTAACCATTCTTTAGTATATTACTTGTGTGGTGTAAGAATGTTAACACTGTTATATTCTTTTTTTAGTATAATATGTGTGTGTGTAGAAGTGAATCATTTACTGCTTGCAAACCAATGATGGTAAGATGATGTCATGGGGTAGGACTGGATAAGTCTGACTTCTTCCTACTCCATTCAAGCATGTACTAGGTATAAGCAAATTGATATTGGATTAGCATTTGTTGGATATGTGTAAAATTATGTGTGTTGACATATCAACTGTCTTTACATGCTTGAAAGAATAAATCAAATCAAATCAAATCAAAGATGAAACTGTCAAATTCAGACAAACACTGAAAATCAGTTTTCAGATTTTCACTTTGCTTGCTTTTGAGATGTTATCTAATTCAAGAATATCACAATCAGTGCATTGAGTGATGTTTTCACTTCTCTGTGGCACAACATGAAGCATGTTCGCTCATTTACTGAGCAAAAATACCAAACACTTGTTTGTTTTTGCTTCCAAATAGTGCAGATTTTTTTCTGCACTAAATTATTATACATATTGATATTGAACTGTTGGTAAAAACAATCAACAGGTTTATTCATAATGAAAATAATCATTAGTTGCAGTGTTTTCATAAGGTATTTTCTATTTGCTTTGGAGCCCCGATGAGAATTCAAATGAACAAATTTGGAGGATTTATTTATAATTATCACAGTGACATAAAATCGTCTTACTGATTTCCAGTCAATCATCCTCTTATTCATGAACAGTTAAAGAATATGTTGCATCGAACAGAACCAGCCTACAGTTTAGTTTTGTTCATTGTGGCGTGATGAAGCTGAAAAGGCAGCAGCTCAGGACAAGCGTCATCTTGAAAAGGGTGCACAATGAATGACTGACAGCTGCTCTGTTTTGTTAACACACCAACGCACCGCTCACTGAGCTATCACTGGGCAGCTTCAGATTTCAGAACAGAAACACGTGGCTTTAGTTCTGGAAAGTGTTCTGTGAGGTTTAACCCTACATACCAATAGGACAGGTACCAACCCTCAGTACTTCTCTGGTACTGACGATATGTAGAAATCTGCTCAAGTTGGAATCAAACCTACTAAGATTATTTTCATTATTAATTAACCTATCTAATTATGTTTTGTATTTATTAACTGATCTATAAAATGTCAGAAAATCTGCCATTATAATACCACAGAAAAAAGTATTCAGTGACTTGTTTATTACTTAGTATATTTGTATATTGTAGGTATATTTGGCCCGTGAGATAATTTCAAATGTTTATTAGAGCTGGCCCGCCAGTATATAGCGCATGCACCGCTAATACTGCAAATCCCAGAATGCTTTGCTAGTGCGTTGACGCGTCAATCAAGACCCACAAGCACTTTCTGTTGACAATTCATTAGCAACCTCATGCTACCAGCCACCAAATTTAATTCACCCCTCCCATAAAGTGGCCAAACGAAAGATGGAAAACTGGAGCTTTCAAGACAGGTGGGAGGAAGATGATCTGTTCATTAATGTAAAGGACAGACCTGTTTGTCTTGTGTGCGGAGCCAACGTGGCTGTAACGAAAGAATATAACATAAGAAGACACTATGAAACGAAACACAAAGACAAGTACAAGGACCAGGACATGAAGTGGAAGCTCCGGAAGGTGGAGGAGATGAAATAAAGTCTGCTTCATGGCACAAAATGTTCACAAAAGCAAAATCACAAAGTGAGGTAGAGAGAGGCATAAGAATGTATTTGATTTAATTTTATTTATTTAAATAACAAGAGAGGAATGCCATAGAACAGAGAAAGACAACCTATTAACTAGCGAAATATCACTATCAAGATTGTTTTAGAAACACAGTTTGAGCCTCTGCTAGCAACGTTAGCATTGTACACCTGTGGTTTTCTGCTTGAGTTCGTACGCCGACCATCGCGTAATGCGGCACAATAATGTGAACACGCCCTTACATCACCGTCAAGCTTGTTTACGTCACTGTATCCCAAAGTGTGGGCGGTGGGCGCTGAAGGTACTGCAGGAGGGCCATGCGAGTTCATTCACAAACATAAATACAAACGATATAATCAATAACTGAATGAATAAATACACAAATAAGTTTAACTTTCAATTTCGCAATGAAGTTTGAAATTACCATAAAATATTTCTGATTAAATACATATATTTTAAAAAGAAATTGAAAACTAATAAAAGAAAAACATGGGATTATTGTTATTCTTCATTAATCTGACCTATTTC
>NW_018128242.1:780962-800314 GCF_001952655.1 Monopterus albus | reverse complement strand
GAAAGCTGTTACTGGATAATCACCTTTATTTGGCCAAGTATGTTACACACAAGGAATTTGTTTCTGGTACAGAACTGATGGCAGCCATCTGCAGCACCACCTCAACCAATAATTCTAACCATTGGGGGTAACAGGGGGTTCAGCATCTTGCCCAAGGACACTTTGACTGGAAGCAGTGAGATTTGAACCTTCAACCTTCTGGTTGGGAAATGACTACCCTACCTGCCGCACCACTGCCACCTCCTCTGTAGAATTAACCTCAAATGAATCAGTGACAAAAAACTGACTTGTACATGGATTGTTCTGTTTATGAAATAAAAAGAAATACTTGATCTTAGTCTCGTGTATTGATCAAGGTTTTATTTAAAGGTTTGGGTGGACCGCAGAAAAAGTTTTCAAATTGGTCCGCAGCATTCTTACGTTTTGGGACTGTCTCGATTACATCACTCAGTGGTAAGTGCAACTCTTCCAATAATCTTGTATTAAACTGTAAAAGTCTTCATTCTTATGATCTGAAACTAAAATATGTTGCCATAGACTCAGTGAGTTACACTACAGCCTGCAACATGAACATGTTTTTTAGTTTATATTTCAGCAAATTAAATTGACCAGATTCACTACTGGCAGCTGCTGTTTGCTGTGTACCACTGTATGTACTGCCAGCCACCAGTGAAGTAGTTTAATATTAAATCTGGAGTCATAAAGAGCATCTTTATCTATGACGTTGTTTTGCTGTGGAGATAATGAGATGCTCAGAAAGTGTAAGTCACACTGAATGTAAAATGTCCATCAGGTCTGTGTGTTCAGATTTGACTAAATTATGAAGTAGTCGACCTTAATTGCCGCTGTTATTGATCATGTTTATAAGCCAAACTACAATAAATTGCTTCCTGAATGCACACATCACAAGCACTGCCATTGCTATGATGAACACTGGATATTGATGTTTTAACCATTAGCCTGTTCAGCTGGTTTAGGCTGAAGATCAGTTTGAGTGTCGTGATGCAATATGTGACTAATTCTAACTAGTAATATAAGACAGTAATGTGAGCAGCTCTCAGCCACTTTGATTTTGAAGCTCACTGAGGAAAAGAATTTGGAGACACCTGATACAGACAAAATCTAACAACTGAGAACTTTGGTTCATAGTCTTCAGAGTAAAGTATCAGAGTGTGGTACCAGTACTCAGACACTATCAGCATTCAGACAGTGCCCAGCCCTGCTGACTAAAGCAGAGCCAGTTTACAAACCCTAATGACTGGAGGCCTGAGAGCTTTGTCTCAGGAGGTGGAAACTTGCATCATTACCCAGTGCACTGACTGGTCTGAGCTGCTGGACTCAAGTACTTCTTAGTGGATGTCAGGCCAATCTCCAGTAAATGATTATTTATATGATTATAATTAATCCATTCATTACTTATTCATTCTTTATTGTCAAGTCAATAATGTATCAGAAAGCAGCGCAAAATGCAAGTCCCCTGAGTCCAATTTAAAATCTTAAAATTAGAGCCCAAGCTCTGGATGGTTGAGTCCTAAATCGTATTTGTGAGTGCAAGAAAACTGACAACAAAATAGAATGTGAAGCTGTCGTCACAGCATGTTGATTTTTGGGTAGATGTGCCATTTTGGAAGGACTAATTACCCATCATAGAGATGTATACTACATACATTCATTCATTCATCTTCTATACCACTCAGTCCCAAACAGGGTCACGGGGGTGGGGGGTGGCGGAGCCAATCCCAGCCAGCAATCGGGCGAAGGCAGGGTACCAGGCTGCCAGTCCATCGCAGGGCCGACACGCAGATAAACAACCTATACTACATACATCTAAGTTAGTAAAACAAAAACTATCCCATACAGCTACATACAGTAGGGGATGCTTCAACTACGTCCAAACGTCCACTTTGCTGTTCAGCTTGAGCACAGACAGGACAGTAGTTGATTCATCTGCGGTGTCTGTGTTACCTGCCGACAGCTGCTAGTTAGACTTAGCTCCCGAACCGAGAGCTGAGCAGAGCTCAGGGTGCACAGTCATTTTTCAGTCTGTCACTCTCATCAATGGGATCTTTAGGTCCGCTCTAGTCAGCTATGGTTATCCATTCTGAATGACTACAGTCAGTAAAGTGAGATCTAAATGATTTAAGCAACTTTTTAGCCAAACAAAACAAGTATGCCAATAAATACAGTGCCTCCCTAACAAAATGACACCCTTGTCCCAACATTCAACACAGCGTGAAGTACCTACAAATTCTCTATAGTAATTTATCTAAACACACAACATAAACAACAATCTTGACAGGGACTCCTTAGATTTGTTGTTTTTTTTAAGAACTGTGGTTCAGAAGACACGAACTGAGCAGGGACGGTGCAGACATTAACTTCTCTGTGCTCTTTGGTGAACAAACTATTAAATGGAGATGGTTTCTAAATGTCCTCAAACCTGTGTACTGGTAATATCAGCTCCTATATTGGCCTGATCCTTTTATCATTGTTAGCCGTTTAGTTCGGCCAACAGTCCAAAACGCAGACATTCAATTCACAAAGACATAAATGACAAAGTATATCGATAAAAAATTGTCGCTGATTAATTTTCTGGCTGATCAGTTTATCAGCTGAAGTTTGACAGTTATGTTAAACCCTAAACTGTAACCTCTGGTCCACAGCAGCTTTATCATTTTGTTCATTAAGCTTGAGTAGCATGTGTCTGCAACATTAATCATAGATTATTAATGAACATTCCAAGTAAACAGTCATTGTTTTTACAGTGTGAGGCATTGCAGTTGTAGAAAAGCAAGGCTACACTGACCTGATATGAAATGCTTCAGGCCACAGATGTATCCTGTTGTTGTTGTATGTACACACAAAACCTAGGGCTGCACTCTGAACTGCAGCAAAAAATTATTAAAAAATAGAGAGAGAGACTGCAATAATGCATCTGAGCAGGACTTTACTGATTAAATGTGGTGTGGAGACAGTCCCTCATTTTAAATCTGCTTCTCTTTCACTACATTCACCTGAGACTGATTACACAGCATCACTCAAACAACAACAACTCCAGAGGACACTAAACACACTAAAACCATCCAGAATTAACTACAGCTTCCTCATGTAAGACTAACTTTCAAAACTGCAGGACAACCTTAACCATCAGACCTGTAACAGAAAGCCTGCAGATTCCCGGCCGCTACCATCTGTCAAGTCCGTCGACAGCTCTGCCTGTCCCATCTACAACTCACTCTGCATGAGAGTTCCAACGAAATGCTGGAGAGCAGGGCCTTAATGCCTAGAGGTCACAGTAATACGGCAGATGTGATTTAGTGACACTAAGCGGGGGTGCAGGGAGAGAGGCTTATCTGCACAGCACAGCTGATTCCTGAGTTTATCTAATAAACAGGTGGAGTGCCGGATCATCTGCTCAAAGACGAAGAATAAAAAGTTTCCTCCTGCAGCGGTACCCATCAAATCTGACAGGAAACGGCTGCCTGAGGTTCATTTCGGTACCAGCAGTGACTCACCGTCCTTAAACACTGCTTATTTGAAAGCAGACGTCCTTGTGGATTGAAAACTTGGTTAATCCATCAGAGGGCTTGTTTTACTTCCCTGCCAGTTGTCGTTTTGTTGAACTGTTGTACGGTATGTCTTAGGTTCTGAAGTGTACTCCAGCATGATTAGCCAATTAAATTATCTGATGACCAATTGAAGTCATTTATCAAGCAAATATGGGAGACATTATCTGCAATTTCTGAAAAATGACAATTTGCTCCCTTCAGGTTGGGAGGGAGTTGCTGCCCCAAGCGAGAGTTGAAGTATCTCGGGGTCTTGTTAAAATGGAACGTGACTGACAGCTGGATTGGTGCAGAGTCAGCAGTATTTTGGGTTTGTACCGGATGTTTGTAGTGAAGAGGGAGCTGTTTTTCAGAGCGGTGATGGCCTGAAGGTTTAAGAAGCAAGATTGTACTTTAGACTGACAGGATTAAAATGAACTCATTTCAAACCATTATCAAGGTTGTTGCAGATCATTTTCCTCTTCCTATTCATAAATTGGCTAAATGTCAAAGACGATGTGTGAGTATCAGTTCTTTAATGAGTAAAAATGTTTGTAATGCTAACTACCAGTGCAGACTGTTGCACTGGGGGCACAGCATAGCCGCTCAGCTTGTTTATGCATGTGATGGTAAAGTTCCTTTTAGCTCCTTGAGAAACAGATGACTATGTCTAGCAGCCGTACATGTTTATCAAACCAGTGCGTCATGCCAAGGGAGCTGTTTTTCACTTCATAGCATCGCTTGTGAGTGTAACCCATTCAGCATTACCGTTCTTAGTGAAATGTGTTTATTCAGTTGTTTTTGTCTCTGCGCAGAAAACCGCACTTTATTACACCTGTCATCAGAGCTGCTGCAGTGTGCCACTTCTCTAAGCCAGCACTACAGGGAAAGTGGATTAGGGCTCACATCAGCCAACCAGTTCGCACCATGTGAGATAGAATTCACTGTCCCCTCGTGGAAATGTTTCTTCGGCACAGCATCGCTGCATCACAGACACACAGTACTTAGCAGCATCCTTACAGTCATTCATAAAGTCTAAGGTCAGCTCTAAACTGAATGTCTTTGGGTTATGGACTGTTTCTTGGACCAGAAAAGCAATTTGAAGGCATCCACCTGAGCTCTGGGGAAATGTGATGGGCTTGTGTCACTACTTTCAGACTTTTTATACGCAGAATATTGATCAGAACCAGCTGAAAACATAAGGGCATTTGTTTTTGCACTGATTTACACAGCCTCATCTTCAGCATGCCAGACTGTTATTTTGTAATATCCACCTATCCATTATCAATTGGCTATCTGGGGTTGAGCAGGTTTTAGCAGGGTGGTCCAGACATCTCTCGCCCCAGCAACACTTTCCAGCTCCTCCTGAGGGACCCTGAGGCATTCCCGGGCTAGATGAGATAATCTCCCCAGTATGTTCTGGGTCTACCCTGGGCCTCCCACTAGCTCAACGTGCCTGGAAAACCTCCAGAGGCACCCTAATCAGATGTTTGAAGCACCTCAACTGGCTCCTTTTGCCTCCAAATTTCCTCAGGATGTCCAAGCTCCGCACCCAGTCTCTAAGGTAAAAACCACACAAAAGCCACTCAGTTGTCCTTCAGTGATCAACACACAACCAGTAGCAGCACCTATGACATACACACACCCATCTGTCTATTAGGCTTCACCAATAATCCTGTCAGCCTTCCAAACACACACATCTGAACATATGGAGTGTTTTGTGCTGTCTCATGTCTGGATGTGACGTTTCCACCTCCTCCCACTGTTTCCATCATTAATAGCATCTGGCAGCAGCGGGTTCTGCTCTGATAAATGCCCTTGGCTGGATTAGGAGCTCCAAAATGCCACAGTTCTACCTCGCTGTGTGAGTGTGTGTGTGTGTCACTGCACTGTGAAAAACTGAAGGATGTTATGATTCATGAGGCTGATCAGAAGGAAACGGGACAGTCTGATGTATCAGGTTCAACAGCTTTTGGGGATTTCAAAGGATAGCGCTGATGTTTTGGGTTTATAGCTGAAGATTCCTGATGTACTATATGTAGAGACTTGACCCTTTTCATGCTAAATTATTCAGCATTTGCCCCAGAATATACAGCATCTGTTCTACATCCTCCTGGAGCTCCTGTGACAGTTTTCAGCTGCAAGTGAGGCAGGTTTCACTGCACACTTTGTAGACCTGACAAACTGAATCCACATCATGCAAGATCGGATTTTTGCTGCAAAGCAAAGCAACATAATTAACCCTAGTTAGCTGTGATTAAACAAATCTGTTTGCACTAACACAATAAATGGGCACTTCAAACAAGGTGGCTTAAATCCAGCTAACTCACAACAGAGGCCTGTATGAATAAAATATGCCATCTCCGTTCTAAAAGGCAGAGATGCCCTGTTAGTATCTGAGATGAATTGTATTGAAGTAACAGCAGGGTGGCTTGCTGTGTTGAGTCAATGGCCATAGACAGAGAGTGTGCGTGTTTTTGGTATCTGTGGAAGAGGGGGTGGCTGAAAAATATTCCCAAGCATCCTCCTCATCCTCAGCTGCTCTGCAGGCCCAAACACACAGAGGCAGGTGCTGAGAGCAGGGGCAGCAGAAGGCGAACTGCCGCTGCGCTGCTCTGTCACGCAGCGTCGCATCCAAACGCTATAATTACACACACGGGTTGTCTTTTCTGATTGTGTGAACATCTCAAGGTCACACAACCGGACCCAAAGCGGGCGAACGGGTCGCCCGGGTGTGTATTTATGCGGTGGAATCCCGCAGTGTGTTCCCGCTCTGCCCTCAGCCTCTCCCGGCCACACGGAGATGTCCAGGCAGGTCCCTGCCTCACAAACATCTGGACGGGGAGGAGCGGAAGAGGAGGAGGAGGGGGCGCAGGGATGAAGGGTTAGATTCCGTTAGTGGGAAGGTGTGGATGGTGATGGATGTGATGAGATAACAAAATAACGGGGAAGGTTGCGCCTACTTACACTCACCGTTCATTTCTAAAATAACTGTCTTACCCTCTGACAGCTCCAGCTCCAGCTCCGCCAGCCGGGCTCGGATCTCCAACGGTATCGGCGACGCCTCACGGTCCGCCATTCCGCTTGTACCGTAGAAAACACCTCCTGGGTTTAGCCGCTGCTACTCCCGCCCCCTCCTCCTCCGCTCGGAAAGGGAGAGTTTCTCCTCCGCGGCCCCTCCTCGGCACAGGCGCGGTGAGACTACGAGGCGTCGAGGGAGAACAAAGACAAATCTGGGCCTGGTTCTAACGGGCCCCCACCATGGTGCCCGGCCCTCAAAACGGTACAGACTCCGATGGCTCGGTCGCTTCTCTACGCTGCCGTTGCGGTGCTTGTGGTGGTGGTAGTGTCGATGATGATGATGGTGGTGATGATGAGGTTCCGAGTCAGCAGCGTTTGCAGCGTCTTACCGCTGGTGTCACGTGACTCCGTGGAGGAAGAAGGGAGAGAGGAGGCTGCGCAGGGCATCACCGGCAGGGGGCGCAGCAAGCTCCCGCGCCCACAGCAGCACCGCCGCCCGTAGGGACACCTGAGCCCGAAATCATCAGTCGGCTACAAGTGGCCACAGTTCTCGGCTCAAGTGACAGATGACAGTAAAAATACTTCACTTTTACTCACAAACGTAACAAGGCAAAACCAATCAATCTTATTTCCATATAAACATTTCAGTGTGTATAGCCCAGCAGTTAATTAGCAACACAACAGGGTAAAATACTCTGCTACAAGTAAAAGTCCTGCATTCAAAATTTTATCTAAGTACAAAAGTATTAGCACCACATTATTGGATCATAGTGACTGATGCGTTACTGTGTCCATCACTTTAATACTGCAGCTGGTAAAGGTGGAGCTACCTCATACTTATGTGAAGCACTTTACATCCTGATTCCCATTTTCCCACTAGGGATCAGTCAAGTCTGAGGATTCTACTGTGCTTTGTTATAATCATTTGATTCAGGAAAGAAACTAAAGTTGTCACAGATACATGCCTTGTACTAAAAAGTACTATATTTGTCTGACATGAAGTCAGGTACTATCCATGTAGGTGTATTTCATTTAGCAGTGTTTGATCAGCGATGTTCAGGTCTTTTACAGAGTGCCAGTACCTTTTAATGTGGTCATTCTTTATTCAACATCTGCATGTGGAAAGTAAACCTAACCAGAATAATGTGTTTAATATTAAAGGTCAAGCAGCCTTTAATAAAACCCTGTGTGACTAACAAGAACAAAGTGGCAGTGACTCTTAAGTGAGCACCAATTGGTTGTTTCATTAGTATCATCGGCGTCACTAGACCACTTGTACTGGGTCACGTGCCCCAGTGTAAATCAGCTGTGCCCCAGTAAATACATCCCATAAGGGTTTTTATTAGACCTTTCTTCAGAGAAACTAAATGCAAGGCAGTCAAACCAACTGACGCACGTAAAAGAAACAAAAACAAGCTGCAGATGCGCGTGGAAAGCGTGGAAATTATGTTCCCGCGCGACGTGCCCGTGTATACCGACCGCGCGCACGTTTCAAATGCCAATCAGCATACGTCGCGCGACGAGAAAGTAAGATAATGTATGAAAACGCTGTGAAAGTAAAGTTTCCATGAGTGATAGCTACACTATCTGAACAATGACTAATTCCTCCTGTAGATGGATATCAGAACATTCTTGTTTTTTTGAGGCAAAGAGAGGGAAGCAGAAAGGAGAGATGAGTTTGAGGAAGGTAAGACAAATGCTGACAAATGAGCTACAGCTAATGGACTTGTAGGTCTGTGTGTAGCTGTGAACGGTCATTCAGGGCACTGAGATGACTCGAGGTGCACAATGGGCCAAGACAGGCTTCACCATCTTACTGTCTTATCAGTTGAGCAGGAAGAACTTTGTAAACTGAGTGAGAGTCAAGTTATTGACAGGTTTGCCAAAATGAAGAATAGGCGCTACACTTTATTTCACCAAAAGGGAACCAACTTAACTGCTTAGATTTGGTGGACAAGATGCTTTTAAGCTTGGGGAAATACTTAGCTTTACTTTGTGTATAGGATGTGTAGGATATGATATTAATTTGTAGTTGCTGAAGACATATTTGGTCATGTTTATGTCCTACGTTTTGGTAGCATTCATGTGTGTATGCTGTTTATTCTTTGAAAATGTAAAATGACATCTGATGAACATTAAACCACTTTTGTTCTGAGGGAGTACTTATTAATTTTTCATGTGTATAACTATGTAATGTACAACTATGTATGTATTTTTATATATGGGGGGCCTGTGCCCCAGTAAAGCTTCAAGTCTAGCAATGCCCATGATTAGTATTATCCATCCCATTTTTTAGGCCTATAGCCATCCAACAATTCAGCCTCCTAGTAAACAAGTGTGGGCTGTGACCACTTAACGTGACTCATCTGCCATCTGCTGGTTAGAATAAAGAACCACACCCAAGGACATGGATGTCATCTGTTCACATGTGAGGACACTGGGTGAACCTGGGGGTCCATATTCAGTACAGAGTATCTTGAAACTTATTAATGCTGTATATGTATTAAGAGAAAACAGTTTATAAAAATGTGCAAATGAAATCAGCTGTGGTCTAATAAAGCCAAGACTAGTTCTACACTTAAATACATAAAGAAACACATTTTACTTCAAACTGAACTTCTTTAATATTCAATTTAAATCAAAATTACAATCTGTGCAGTCAAAACAACATGTGCCAGCTGAGTCACAGGCATGCCTGTTCTTTCTCCATGACATTTAAAATTATTACCACACAAAGGTACTTCTGTCTAAGACATAAAACAAATGTTTAAAAAAATCAAGCAGAAATAAAGGATTGATTCAGCCCTTTAAGAGGGACACATTCAATCTGATTCCTAAACTGACTAAAACAAATCAATTCAGAGATCCCACAGTACTTAGTAATACACACTGACCTTGGCCCATTACAGGCCTTGATGTAAACAGACTGGGTGGCGTGCACTGATCTTTAAAGAAAAAGCATCGTGTGTCCAGAGCGGCCGTGTAGACTATAACTGGTTCAGAATCACGGCGGAACATCAGAACATCCTGTGCAGCCAGAAAACCTCCAACATACACAAACAGGAAAGGATGTTCCAGTGCCACCAGTAAAAACAGGCTCAGTCACAGTGGAACCTGCATCTCAAACTGATCTGAACTAGAAAGAAACCAAGAAATAAAAGCACACGTGAAGCAGCAGCTCAACATGTACAGAATCTCCCCAGCTTTCTGTCTGAAGCTCTGACATACTGACTAGCCACCTGGACCCACACCAACCCATCCTGTCATGACCCCCCCAACCCCACGCTTCAGAAACTGTCAACAGTACTGGATTCATGAGGGGGTCTGTTTCTAGAGCCAGACCTACATCTTGCTCTAAATGTGTTGTGGATTACATTTGATCTAAATAGTGTGGGCTGTGCTTAGTTGAATCCAAAACAATCTTCCTGCACTGTGAATTACCAACACAGTCAATGTGCAGCTTGTTTGTACAGTTAGGATAGAACTTGTACCAAAGTCACCAAAAACATTTGCATGTCTCGTGTTGTCCACCCTGTTTGATCATCAGGTAGCAAAGCTCGGAGGACAGTGAGGATGTCCGACTCTGAGAAGGTATGGTCTACAGGTGGGACCGGCTCATTGGACAACGCTCTGACAAACCTCAGTGTAGCTTGGCTTCTTGGACTCCTGGCCAGTCAGAGCACAAGGTGGCTTCATTTTCAAGTACAAAACTATCCTGTATATAATGCTCTCATGAGGTTTTACCTGTACTTCATCTGCTGTCAGATTCTTTTTAACATTTATCCATTTACCATCCATGGCTCTGAGCAGTAAGATTAACAAGGCACCTGGATGTATTGTTTTCAGAATCATTATCAGAAAAGCTGAATATCTGGTCCAGCCCTAATGGAAACACTCAAAAGGCCTAAAGGCTCATCTACAATCCTGACACAACTGCTTCCTTCACTCCAAAGACATTTCAGATTAATTTCAACATGTTTAAAACAGTGCTGATATTACACAACAGACTGAAGCACAATGATCAGGTGATGTCCAACTATTCCAAGTCCGGCAGTTTTCCAGTAAAACCAGAAGAGACACTAAAGCAGTAGAGTCTTACTGTGTCTGCTTCCTGTGTGAGCGGAGCTGCTTCGGCCTCACTGGCCATACTGTGGTCGCCTGCGCTCTGCTTCACATTCCTATGGAGACAAGCAGAACAATCTCTACACACAGTTCTGGCCACTGCTGTCACCATGACAACACATGCAATATCTGAAGAGCCAGGAAAAAGACAAATAACTGAAGAACTCCTTGTTGTGGCTGTGGATCTGTTCATCTTATAGGTAAAGCTGCACAGAAGGAACAGTTTGGTGTAAAAACAGAAGACCTCAGGGATGCCAACTGCTGTGAGGCTGGCTGAGGTTCCTGTGAAAGTGTTGCACAGGTGCTGCTGCTGTTGACTGGACCCTGTGATGAACAAAAGACAGTTTAGCATGAGAACAAGGTGTACATGTATGTGTCAGCCAGGGACTTTGTTACCTTGGTGCTGCCATTAGCTACAGGTAATGTCACTGTAGCAGTGCTTGCTGAGGGAAGAGGAGGGAAACCTGTCAGGCCAGACTCAAAAGGAGGAGACGGGTGATGAGGTGACTGACATGCTGGTTTCTACACAAATAGACAGACACAGCTGGTGAATGCATAGTGAACAAAATGAACTTTACAACAGAGATGCTCAGTGGCTACTTACACGATTGTTTCCAGCAGATCTGTCCCGTGATCTAGGGTTCTCTCTCTTCCTCTGGTGGAAACTGACCAAAAAGTTAGTTCCCTGTCAGTTCGCTTGTTTTCATGTTAATAGCTCTTGGTTTGTGTGTAATAAATCAGTGTGAACATAAAATGGCCCAGGACTAAAAGCAATGACATATCATTCTGCCCATTGGTGGGGACCAAATGAACAGAGCCACGTATTCTTAAAAAAAATTTAAAAAAGGAATTAACCATGCAAGATCTTACCACAACACTAACTACAATGTGCATGCAAACAATAACAATGATTAACAAAATTATTTTTTCTCTGGTTTAAGGAATTAATTAAACTCCTGAAGTGGATTAACATTACACTGATGAAATCCAAAAGTGAAGACTGTTCTGTATGTTCCTCCAGGCCCTGGAGCCAATGACGGTAACTCCAGCCTACCTATGTGACCAGTCACATTGGGGAACTCCAGCCATGGCTGCTGCTCCTGCAGGTAGGCAGCATCCAATTCATAGCTGTGATTGGTCCATACCTCAGTGTATGGGTTAAGGCTCGTGACAGCAACGGGCTCCTACAATAAAAAGACACAAATGTGCACATTATTAATCTAATGCACACATTATCCTATTATAGCTGGTTCAAGTTAGAGCATGTGTGAACACTTCAGCCACCTAATTAAATGATAATTATCTACAAAGGCCTTTTTCAGATGGTATCTGACTTAATTTAACTGTTATATCAGAGCTCTAGTTTCACTAGAAATCTGTCTACCTCCTCTTCTCCTTCTCTTTTGTATAAAACGGCATGTATCAAGGACATGACCACTTGTTATGTAATGATTCCAGCTGTACTCCACAGCAGATGCTTGGTGCTGACCTTCTCAGTGTGTTATTACTTTGTTTGCTATACAGTCTTTTCTCTGTCCTCCCAGAATCATGTAAATTTCATTAGCAATGTTTGGGAAGAGATATTAAACAACCTGGCTGCCCGACATGTTGGGTGAAAACTTAAACACTGAGTGCATTCTGTGTTCCAGTCCCACACATATGACTCCTGAGGCATCACAGTGCAGTAGGGGGAGGTTCCCAGCAGGGCCACAGAGGGCTGGAGGCTGCCTCAGTGCCGAGTTTGCTCTCACCATGGCTGATCTTAAATGCCCCTTGAGCCCACACCCCCCCAGCGCTCCTCTCCCAGCAGCTCAGACACCATCTCCCTCATCCCTCCTTCTCACCATCCTTCCTCAGCAGCTAGTGGTGGTTCATAACCCGGGAAGTGAATCTCGTAAGACAGAGCTGAGGCACAGGTGTCGGTCTGATCTGGGTCCACTGTGATCATACTGTGGTTGTCCTGACTACTGAAGCCATTAGAAATCACGTGTGGATCACTGCTGCTGGTGTCAGCATAGACCCCCGGGCTTTCCGACAGTGTCCTGGTAGCTGGGATATCAGGACTCTCTCCACCTTGCACACAGTGCTCCTCCTGTGGCGTCTTCATCACATTCATTTTGTCCAAGTGGATTCTATTTGAGGACTCTCCAGGCTGAGGTAAACAGTCAGTGTCGCCCTGCAGGCCGACATCAACTTGATGGTTCACACAGTCAGAGGAAACTCTGGTGGTAAATATGTCAGAAACGGCGCGTAATGCGGCCGAAAAGTGTTTAGTGAACTCATTAAATGGCCAGACGAGGAAGTGTAAAACAAAACCGTCTCTTTAATAAGAGAACTAAAACTAAACAAAACCATACAAGACAAGGTGAACACAAAACTCACGGTCGGTATCATTCCCAGGTCAGAGCCAGCAAACACATACATCCAGGGGAATCCAAAGTTCGTTGTCCAAAAGAGAAAGTCCGATATTCATACACCGTGGCAGTCCGTAACAAGAGGGCAAGGCAGAATAGAATAGTCCGAGGTAACAGTCCGAGATCAGAAACACAAAATACCAAAACCGAAGTAAATGCTGGAAAGTCAGAGCTGGGGTCTAGAACAATCTGCCTAAATAGAGGTGTAAACAGGTGCAAATAATAACGAAGCAGGTGAAACTAATGTGAGTGATGAAGAACGTAAAAAGACCGAAACTAAGGTGAAACAAAAACAGGAAGTAATGTCAAAATGAAAGCCGGACGGGAAGCAGCGGAACCGAATCATGACAAAATATTTCTTTGGCTTCACAGGCTGGTTGAGCATCTACAGATTCTTGCCAGACTGGCATAGAGAAGGGGTAAATCCCAGTCACCTGTGCAACTGTCTCTTCTTCCCCACACTTGTACACATATAACTTCTCTTGGCAGTTTACTTTCATTTGTTTTACACTACACCCACACTCAGTAGTATCAGCTTTAGCCCCGGAACAAATGATCTGCACCAGTTCTTCAAAAGATGTGCAGGAAAACGACAGAGGGGGACATGGAGCAGAGGAATTAATACCAGCAAACACACTCAGCAGGAGGCTGTGTGAGAGGACTGACACTGGAATCCTCAGCCGTACAGTAATCACAGTGCTCAGGCAACACATCGCGTTTTTCCTCACTCCTCTCTAAGTGAGAGGTGTCCTGACCTGTTTCAGTTAAATCAGCTGTTACATCACCTCCTTCAACCTGTTTGCTGTTGTGATGAATTTCTGGTTTTTGTTTTTCGACTGCTTGTCTGTCATCTCTGCTCATGAGGACATCCTGTCCTCATCATGTGACTGACTGGTCAATTTAATCTCTCTAGTGTCTGTGTGTGCTTGGCTGGGGACCAGAGACTCCACTGTGTAGGGCAGACCACCTGTTTTGGCTTCAGCTGTGTGCACTGACTCCAGCTACAGCTGTTGTTGACTGGCTATGATCATGGTCATGCTCAAGGTCATCAACATCAATGGGACAGGTTCTGTAGAAGCTCTGGGCCGTCTGTTGGAAACCCTGACACAGTGTTGTGACAGCACAGGCTTCCTCACCTTCCTCATCCTTGTATTCAGTTTTGGGGGAATTCCACTGTGTCCCCTGAGGCACACTGACCAGCAGCGCCTGGTCAACCTCCACCTCACTCACTGTGGAGTTACCCAGGCAGTTAGCAAAATGCAACCTGGTGGGAGCAGACCAACAGCCGGGCACTTTGTGCTGCTTGATCCATAAAGCCCTGTAACTGGCATTTTCCAGCATCTTCTGTCTATCAGGACTCTGAGTGAGCTCACAGCTGGACCTGGCAATGTGTGTCACACCTGTGTCTTGGTCCGTGTTTGTATGTACATTTGAGTTTTCTGTTAAAATGACAGCATCCTTCTCCTCATGAGTGCACGCTGGTTTAAGGTCCCTCTCACTCCGAGTGGTTCTGTTCATGTTGGCCACAGTAACCTTTGTCCAAACTTTGTTGTGCAGTTCTGAACGTTTGTCCTCATCTACCAGCTTCTTCCACACTGGTCCCCCTGGCACACAGGTCTCCTCTTCCTCTAAGCACACATGCTGAACTGTGGCCTTAACATGCTGCCTGACCTCCTCCGTCACCTTGTGTAGCCCATCGCAGGGCGGGGAATGTAAGCGAGTGCTTGTGTCATTCTCTGTGCTGGGACTGACCTCCTTTCTAAGGCAGCACCCCATCTTCTCCAGCCTAGAGTGGGAATAAGACAAAAGACTGCTATGGCCATACACAGCATGAGACAGAAACATGAGCAGCTCCTCACAATTACTCAATGCACAATTAGCCACATGCACATGCACTTCATGTCCTCCCTCTACATCCTGTCTTTTCCCCTCTCCTACCAAGAATGGCAAATATGAAGGTGATCGATCACATGTCCCTGCCACACAGCAGAGGGCTGCATACCACTTTTGCGTGTGTATATGTATGCAGGAGACCTAGTTAGGACCAGCAGCCACCAATCAAGGAGCAGTCCTGCAGCAATACCCACTCCCCCTTTCACCCATCCTGCTCTCACTTCACTTTCCCTCCTAATGACACCCCTTTTCTTTTGCTTTCACTGCTTTAAATCCCCTCCCAAATCTCCCTGCTGTCTCCCCTGACAAAGCCCTCCCATCTCCAGGTATGCCCAAGTGGCCACCCGGAGCCCAGCAACTAGTACGATTCTTCTGTAGTTGTGAATAATCTGGAAACAAGGTGACTTAGAAGCATCGGGTTCATTGTCTTTTTAACTGATCAAATTTTATAGTCATTACTTGTTAAAACTGATAGTTTTATCTACTTTACTATTGTTTTCTTATACACACAATGTCAATAGCATGTCTCACCATCCTATAAAAGGGACTCCCCCCCTCTTGCTCTTTCAGAGTTCTCCTCTCTCCCCCAAAAGGTTTTTATTTCTCCTATCTCAAACCCAGGGTCTGAGAAGAGAGCATGTCACATGCTGTACCAATTATAAAATGTTCTAAGGATTATTTTGTCTTTTGGAGCTACATAAATAAAGTCTGTTTTTCAAAAGCATTTAGTTTTGACTGATCTATGTAGAACAGGGACTGTGCTGTGAAGTTATGTTAGCTTGTCTCTGTGTAATGAGGATTCATGTTACAGTACCTGGTAGAAGTAGTAGTCTCCAGGACCCAATGCTTCGAATGTTAACGGCTCCTGTGGATGAGCTGGATACAGGGGAGTGTCCCGCGATGTCATGTGACACAGGTTGGCATGCGACTTTATGGTACAAGTGCTGCTGCTGCCAATGGAGAGAAGGAAGTGAGTCACTACAGCAGCTGGCATGATGAAAACACAGCAACAAGTGCATTACTCAATATAGACAGCAACTGCCCTGCAGGCTGAACTGCAGCCAAGTAAACTAGAGTGATACTCTTGCCCAGATATTAGATCCTGAAAGGGTTTCACAAATTACTCTTTAAAACTTTTTTATTAATCAGTTCATCATTTACTTTTTTGTTAATCGACCGATGTCAGTGGCTGTCTCTAAATTGCCCTTAGAAGTGATTGTGTGTGTGAGTGGTTGTTTGTCTGCGTGTTGGCCCTGCGATGGACTAGCGACCTGTCCAGGGTGTACCCCGTCTCTCGCCCACAGCCGGCTGGGATTGGCTCCAAGATAAAATTCCAAGATGGCCGCCTTGTCAAATGTGAAAAACTGTTTTCAGTGTAGAACTTCAATGAATAGAAACATGCTAATGATTTAAAAATTAAAATGAATGTATTATGACTGGCAGAATTCAGTGGTGTCAATTTAAGTGAGGTGTGCCAACTGGTTCAGTGGTGTAAGGACAACAACCTCTCCCTCAATGTGGGGAAGACTAAAGAGATCATTGTGGACTTCAGGAGAAAACCTCTAAAGCACGGGTGCCCACACTTTTTCGCCTTGCGAGCTACTTTTCAAATGTCCAAGTCAAAATGATCAACCTACACACACACAAAATATATGTATGAATGAGTGTCGTAGTTTTTATGAACAGACTGAAAGTGCCACTCCACATTTCCCTTCTTCGGAATAGTGATGGTAGATTGGTAGATCAAGCAAACACATTTCAAATCTAACGTTGCGAAAAAAAGTCCTCCCATTCTGCATGGAATGTTTTCGGTACGTTTTCAGTTTCTTACGTGATTCAGCTCCCCCACTAATTTTATACCCTTTAATTCGAAGGCTGACAAGGTAGTTTGCTCACTGGAGTTTTGCAGTAGCTTGTGCGGTTGACTGTGCATGCTTGGTGACTCGTGTTTCAGAAAAGACGAGATCTCAGACTGGCTGCCCTGCATGTCAATCAAGTAGCAAATGCCATAGGGATCCACCACTGACCATTGACGGTGCTGTAGTGGAGAGAGTGAGCAATACCAAGTTCCTGGGGGTGCACATCTCTGAGGACCTCTCCTGGACCAACAACACCACATCACTGGCCAAGAAAGCTCAAACACACCTCTACTTCCTCCACAAACTGAGGAGAGCCAGTGCCCCACCCCCCATAATGTGCTCCTTCTACCGGGGCACCAATGAGAGTCTCATCACTGGCTGCATCACTGTGTGGTACGGAGCCTCTCCTGCCTCCTGCAGAAGGACCTTGCAACACCTAGTGAAAACAGCCAACAAGATCATCAGTGCCCCTCTGCCTTTCCTTACAGACATCTTCAACACCCGCCTCACCCATAGAGCCATCAGCATTGCTGATGACACCTCCCACCCTGCACACTCCCACTTCAGACTCCTTCCTTCAGGGAAAAGGTATCGGAGTCTTCAGGCCCACTCCACCAGACTTACAAACAGCTTCATCCACCAGGCTGTGAGGATGCTGAACACTGTTCACTACCTCCCCCCCTCTGTCTGTGGACTGTAACTCACCACCAGAACATAAAAAGATATAAAAAGACTACCCCTGCTGTTGCACAAACTCAATACATTCCCCCTTTTTGTTATATAACAGTTAAAAACCATAAAAATAAAAAAAAGTTCCTCTGCTGTTTTACCTTCTGTTGTTATTATACAGTATGTAAATCTGCTGCTGACTGATTTTTTTTTTTTTTGCTGGAATATCTGCTTCTGTTGGTCATTTGCAATACTGTCCATGTAAACCTCATATGCTATTTGCACCTCATCACCAAAGCCCTGGTGATGCTGAACCATCTGACAATCTCCTACTGTTTGCACTACTGTCACTGCCTGTTCACAATTTTGAGTCACAGTTTATTGGCTGCACCGTTTAGATTTATCCTAATTACGTTAATCCAGTTCTTATCCTATTCTATTCTATTTTTATTCTGCTTTATTCTATTTTAGTTCCTAAATGTTATGGCACCCAATACTAGGTGAGAGAGACACGGTATTTCAATTTTCTGTATATCCTGCACATATGGTGAATTGACAATAAAATCCTTGAACCTTGAACTTTAATTCCAATATGGCCACCAGTTTTCAAGATGATAGCTATTACATGACTCTAAATTTGCGATTTCAATAAAGTCTGATCACGATATTGGATGCATGCATATGGCAACATCTAAGATCATTCATTGAAATGCAGTGGTCAAGCTCCCCATTCACCTAAGGGACATGGTCTTTTTGAAACAAGCCCACCCTCGGGTGTTCAGTGAATTTCAAATGGGAAAGTTTGTAGTCCACAAGACTCACAGAGTGCTCTCAGGCTTAGCCATTGGCCAAGCTCATGAGCAGGCTAATGCAGTTGTCAAAGGTGATGGGGATGCCATTGGAGTTACCGATGACCCATCTGCGCTGAGACAGTGGATGGTGTCCGGACCAGAACTTAGCCAGTTGGTCTACCAGTATGAGTTGGCATCACAAGCTAAAGCCATGGTTCTCAAAGTGTGGGGCGTGCCCCACTAGTGGGGAATAAAGCCATGACAGGTGCGGCACAATGAACATACTTTCAGCTATTTCAGCTATTAAAATGTTCAGCTCTTCAGCTTCTCATCAGAACTTTTGTAAACTTCATACTTTTGAAAATTTAGCTTTATTTTGAAAATCTTGCCCCATTCAAATGAATGGGGAAATTTTTGCTTCTGCATACTTTCAGCTATTTCAGCTATCAAAATGTTCAGCTCTTCAAGGACATTCATGCTTGTCTGCAGAACTGTTGTAAACTTCATACTTTTGAAATATTTAGCTTTATTTTGAAAATCTTGCCCCATTCAAATGAATGGGAAAATGTTTGCTTCTGCATACTTTCAGCTATTTCAGCTATTAAAATGTTCAGCTCTTCAAGGACATTCATGTTTCTCTTCAGAATTTTTCTAAACTTCATACTTTTAAAATATTTAGCTTTATTTTGAAAATCTTGCTCCATTCAAATGAATGGGAAAATTCAACTTCAGCATACTTTCAGCTATCAAAATGTTCAGCTGTTCAAGGACATTTATGCTCCTCTTCAGGATTTGTGTAAACCTAATAACTTTGAAATATTTAGCTTTTTTTTGAAAATCTTGCCCCATTGAAATGAATGGGAAAATTCAACTTCAGCATACTTTCAGCTATCAAAATGTTCAGCTCTTCAAGGGCATTCATGCTTCTATTCAGAAGTTTTCTAAACTTCTGTGCAGATTCCCAGTCATCCAGGTCATAGTAAACCGCAACCGAAATAACCTTGGAAATCAACTGGACTTGGATATCTAGATCGAAGA
>NW_018128242.1:758761-761940 GCF_001952655.1 Monopterus albus | reverse complement strand
ACTGACATTGTACTCCTCTCATACATATCCTGAACTACTCTGATGTACTTCACTGCCACTCCAGAGTTTATCACTGAGCATCTCAGTA
This sequence comes from Monopterus albus, assembly GCF_001952655.1. Lineage (NCBI taxonomy): Eukaryota > Metazoa > Chordata > Actinopteri > Synbranchiformes > Synbranchidae > Monopterus > Monopterus albus. The sequence goes on along the minus strand of NW_018128242.1, from coordinate 761,852 downwards.
TACAGGGAGTTATTGTGCGAGAGGAAGGCAGTGATTTTGTGTTTAAGCTCATAAAACCATGACATTACTTTTCCCCTTGAAAGCCAAGCAAACTTCTGAACGACACAGCAACTGGACATGATCTAATCCCAGGTCTTTGCACAGCTGTATGAAACAACAGCTGTTCTTGGCACGCCGTTTAATGTAGTTCACTATTGCTATGGCATCTTTGTGTTGTCAACTATTTCAACAAAGAACTTCATCCATATCTGATCTACATTCAGGTGGATTCATTACCATTTCCTCCACTTCAGGTTGCTTAATTTTCACAAATTAAAATTATCCCAACTGGCATATCATAATTTCATAGGTTCATGTAGTCTAATACTCATCAGTTCGGCTTTCTTTAGGAGTAAAATTGGAAACGTGAATTACATGAAACTAATTGTCATGTGACAAATCAGTGTAGGATGTTGAACCTTTTTCAGAGTGCTTGAGAGAAAAACAGCAGATTAGAAAATCCCAGTAGAGGTCAAACGTTTTGTAAATGCATTTTTTGAGTTAGGAAATTTTGAGATTCTCACTTTTGAATTCCTTAAATCAGACATTAAAACAAAAGAATTCAATGCATATAACCCCAGATAAATGGTTTTTAAATTGAAACATTTAATTTACTTTGATTTAATTATCACACAATTCAAATTCTAGTGGTGTCATCAAATAGTCGTGATTTAAAAAAAAACATTCACAATTAGGGCAGTCATTTCTTTATCCCCAGTGGTACAGTGGCTACACTGTTGTATACCTTCATAAGATTAAAAACAATTTTTGATCATTTTTTAAATTCCATGTATAGCTCCATTCATTGAAAGGGCAACATTTTTCAAAATATAGCATGATTTTATGCTAATGTAATACTTCTCTGTAGCTAAGGAAAGCAGCAAATATCTAATGACCATCAAAATTAAAAACATTGATTATTATAATGATGAGGAGATATGTCCCTTGTATTCCCTTTTTTAAGATATCTGGTAATATTATTAACTATGTGTAATGAACTTAAGTATTTGGGTCATGTTATGATTGTCTGATGATGGGGATATGTATCAGCAGTGCTACATGTTGTATGTTCAAGCAAATGTATTGGCACGGAAATTTGGTTCGTGCTCGGATGGAGTAAAATTGACTTTGTTTAGAGCGTACTGTACCTCTTTGTACACTGCACATCTATGGTCTAATTACAAAAAAGGCAGTCTTCGGAAACTGACAGTGGCCTATAATGACGCCTTGAGGTTATTATTGAAAAGGCCTAGATGGACGAGTGCCAGTGAACTGTTTGTGTTACTTCGAATCAGTACATTATCAGTTTTAAGAAACCTGATGTATAAATTTGTCACTTGAATAGTTCTGAAAACAACATTGTTTTATTGTCAACTAATATTGCATATAATGACATGCGATACACATCAGTACTCTGGAAACACTGGTATACCTGCCTTTTAAAGGGCTAGTAGTTTATTGGTTGTTTTTATTGTTATCTGTTTGTTTTTTATTTGGACTCTGAGTCTGTAATAAAGTATATCTATCTATCTAATGATGCATAGAATGAAGATTCTCATGTAAGTTATTAAAAAAACAAATCAGGGACCATTACTTTCCGAGTCAGGATTTAGCTCACTCCCAGACAGAGGGACGCCAGGGCTTTTATCTCAGTCTTTCTTGTAATAAAACAGGATTAGTGATGAAGCTGGAGCTGAGCGTGTGAGGCTCCTGTGATCAGAAGCTAAATCAGCAATGTGCCTGTGGACCCCCGAGCAAAAGACAAGTCCTCCGATCTGGCTCATCACTTGGACCGAGTTCATGGAGAGTTTGCAGTGTGGATCAGGAGTACAGGCCCCAGTTCATGGTGTTGAAGAGCAGGTAGGGCAGAGGGAAGGCCAGTTGATCATGTAGCTATTGCTGACCAGTAGGTCCACGTTTCCTCGCACTGACCGCTGCTGGTGCAGGTGAGTTCCCTACATGGGGCAGATCTCTGAGCTTTGGGTTGGAGTTGTGAGAGGGTTAGAGGTCAGGGTCGGTGTCATCCAAGGGAACGGAGTCAGCTCAATATCATTGTCATGGAAACAGCCGTCAAAGGCCGTCGCCTGGCTGGCATCGAAGGTGGATGGAATCTGAAAAGGTAAAGAAAGTACTGAAGAGGCTCGCAACGTGACAGCACTGGTGGTACTGTGTATTCTTTACAGTTTTGTACAGAATGCACACAAAAATACACCTCCAAAATCTACTGGTGCACCTTTAACTTAGATGATTTTGATCATGTTTAACTCTATAATTGATATTTTATATTAGCAATGGCACAAATGACTGGGGACCACACACTGCCCGTTAACACACCGACTCATTCACCCACCATACATGTGAAAGGCAATTCAGCCTTCAAAAATACTCCATCACTTGGACAGAAGATGCCATTTTACCATTTTACAGCGTTAGTAGTTCTGTTATACATGACTGTACCCTTTCTGTTTCCAACGCCCTGTTATTCCATCAGTGGAGGAAGAAGTACTTGGATCCTTTATTTGAGTAAAACTTCCAATTACAAGTACAAGTCCTGCATTTAAAATGTTACTTAAATATACAAAAGTATTAGCATCAAAATATACTTAAAGTAGCAAAAGTAAAAGTACTCATTATGCAGAATGGCATGTTTCACATATTGGATTATAAGATAAGATAAAAGATGAAAATGTATTAGTCCTACAATGGGGAAATTCACTTGTACCTTATACATACCTTCTACTTATTGATGCATTACTATGTTCATCACTTTGTTGTTGCAGCTGGTAAAGGTGGAGCTGATGTTAACTACATACCTACAGGTGCAGCTCAATAAATTAGAATATCATGGAAAATTCCATTTATTTCAGTAATTCAACTCAAATAGTGAAACTTGTGTATTATATAATTCAGTACACACAGACTGAAGTAGTTTAAGCCGTTGGGTCTTTTAATTTTGATGATTTTGGCTCACATTTAACAAAAATCTACCAAATCACTATCTCAATAAATTAGAATATGGTGACATGCCACTCAGCTAGTCAACTCAAAACAC
>NW_018128242.1:752234-757995 GCF_001952655.1 Monopterus albus | reverse complement strand
GCAGATGAGCTGAAGGCCACTGTCAAAGAAACCTGGGCTTCCATACCACCTCAGCAGTGCCACAGACTGATCACCTCCATGCCACGCCGAATTGAGGCAGTAATTAAAGCAAAAGGAGCCCCTACCAAGTATTGAGTACATATACAGTAAAAGAACATAATTTCCAGAAGGCCAGCAATTCACTAAAAATGTTTTTTTATAGGTCTTATGAGGTATTCTAATTTATTGAGATAGTGAATTGGTGGGTTTTTGTTAAAGGTGAGCAAAATCATCACAATTAAAAGACCCAACGACTTAAAGGACTTCAGTCTGTGTGTACTGAATTTATATAATTCGCGAGTTTCACTATTTGAGTTGAATTACTGAAATAAATAGACTTTTCCATGATATTCTAATTTATTGAGCTGCACCTGTATATACTGTGAAGTACTTTACATACTGCTTGGTAGCTTGGAATTTCCCACTAGGGATCAATAAAGTCTTGTGATTAAACTGTATTTTGTTTTGTTGATCTGATTCTGAAAAGGAACTAAAGTTTTCAAATACATGTAATAGAGTAAAATACTGTCTGCAATGTAGTCCAAGTATGAAGTGGCAGGAAACTTAAATACTGTAAGTTCAGATACCTCAAACCTGTACTTAAGTACAGTAGTTAAATATACTGCTCAAAAAAAAATAAAGGGAACACAACATAAGACATCCTAGATCTGATGTGTTCCCTTTATTTTTTTTGAGCAGTACGGTATATATTTAGTTCCACCATTGATTCTTATCATTGTTTTGTGCTTACTGCCTGTGCTGACCTTCCCCCTCTTCATCTTCCTCATCTCCTCCAGCGTGGTGCAGTAGTTCACTGCTGCATATTCAGTAACAGATAGGAAGACAAACAGGAAGCTGGTCCACAGGTAGATGTCCTCCGCTTTCACATATGACACCTGTGGACACATGCAAATTCACAGGTAATTTTTTTCTCTCTCCTAATTACATTTCTACTTAACTGTTGTGCAGTGATAAATATAACTTGTATATTTGTTGATATATTAATTTGTATCAGTTTGAAAAAGTCTGTTTTGGATTAAATAAATATGTTCAAAGACATGCAGTTTAGGTTGATTGGCAACTCTAAAATGCCCATAGGAGTGAGTGTCTGTGGTTGTTTGTCTACAGGTCTGACAGATTGGCGACCTGTCCACGGTGGACCCCGGTGTGAGCTGGGATCGGCTCCAGCGACTGTGTTCAGGAATAAGTGGTGTTATGTTTCAGGCAGGGAAGGATCCAAAATGCAGACACAAACTCTGGTTCTAATAGTTTATCAGTCTTTATTCAAGAATAAGAAACTAAAGTACTGGGTGTGCCAGAAACAGAATGTGAAGGCAAAAGAACCAACCAGGTGGGGAGATCGAGGGAGCACAGGAGACAGGAAACAAGTGAGGCATGGAGATCAGATGAGCCAGCAACCAGACTGAGGGGAAGGGAGGAGGATATAAAGACAGGAGACCAGGAGGTAGCGAGCAGCAGGTGGAAGCATTGAACAGAAGTTGTGCACTGGGGTGAAGCTGGGGCAGATGCAACAAAAACAGAAACAACAAAGGGCAGAAAAATAACCAAAATAAAAGCGCACAACAGAAAGCAGGACACAGACCACAATGCGTATAGATAACAGATGGATAGATTTTATTATCATTCGCAGTGTTGCTGTGTGCATTATAATTTTATTTTTGAAGCAGTTTTCATTGGACAAATGTTTCAGTGATTTACAAAGGCAACTAAATAACTGTGTAAATGATAAAAGCTATAAGCAAAACATCTACCTTTGCCAGATTACAAGATAATCAGGGAAGACAGGATAATCAGGGAAGACACAATCCAGTAAACTGCAGTAAGAAATCTAAAAACAAGTTAAGTAAAATAAGGATATTTGTTTGATGAATGTTTCATTTTAGGTCAAAAGCTGGAAACAAGAAAAGCAAGAAGCCAACTTATTAACAGGTTAAAAGGTATTCAGTAAGATCTGAAGGAGTTGCTTCTGGACCCTCAGAGCTCTTATGAACATGCACAGGAAAAACTGCAGAGAATGCACACAACCACAGCCGCTGCTATACCTGAGGCATGGAGGAGGACACTCCTGCCATGATGGTGGACATTGTGAACACTGTGGTTATACCTGCAGGACGAGAAAGTAGAGGTGTGTCTGTGTCACAGCACATTGTTTTCACACAATTTACTGGGTCCAAATATCAAGCACATGAAGTTTGACCTGACCTGCTGCTGATCAGTGTCAAGAGTGAGAAATGAAGACGTTTTATAATTACTATGTGGTTTGTAAATATCATTTGCATCAGCATATTTCTAAGTAAATATCACTAAACTATCCCAACCGTAATTCAGCCAACCACTGTCCAAAGTGTGTAAAGTCCTAAGTGAAAGCAGTTTTGATGAGTACAAAGATTTATACTGCTGCAGTGGATAAAAAAACAATAGTTTTAAATAACTCATTTTTGAATGGGGACTGTTTAAAATGTATCAATTTTACTTTTACATAAAACTTGCTTTCTGTGAATTTCTTTTATCAGACTCAACATAACTACATTTAGTTGCATTTAATCTGTGAATTCTCTGCTGAAGTGATTTTTAATGTCTTTATCTAAAAAGGTGATACAAAATTACACAGCACAAATGTAAGTGCATCTGTTGTGTATGTGTGTTTTTAAGGACAAAGCCTTCAGGCTACTGTGGTTATAGCTAAAATCAGGTTGGCATATGGATGTACGTACCCAGAGAGACACCTGCAGGCACAGCCCTGCGATCAATCCAGAAGGAAACCCAGGAGAGAACGACCATTAGCATGGTAGGAAAATACATGTGCAGCATGGAGAAGAAGATGTGCCTCTGCAGGATGAAGTTAATGAAGAGTCGATTGTACCAACCTGACGGGGAGACACTTATTTAAATCATATAGACATTAATGTGCTGCTGTAACAGCCTCCACCCCTCTGCTTTCAGTTTTCCCACCAAACATTGAACCTAGCTGCAGGGATTTGACCTTTTCAAACACAAGAGCATTAGTGGGTGACCACATCTAGATCAGTGTCAGGGCTCTGTGCAGGCCAGATTCTCCACTACAAACAGAACATTTACTTCATAATGCTGGCTTTGTGCATGGGGTCATTGTCAACAGGAAAGGACCAAACACAAATTCTTGACACAAGGTTGGAAGCATAATGGCTCCCAAGCTTTCTGCACAAGAAACACCTTAAGATGCAGCTGCTTGTCACAGGTTACATCTGGACGAGTTTGCCTTGTCCTTAGGCCTCATAGAAAGTATTCAAATAAAACAAGGAAAAGGAGATCACTCCCTGGCATGATAGATAGGTAAGTAGGATACTTTTCTTTCGGGATTAATACAGTGCTCTTTCTCTGGGTTGTGATCAGGGAGTGACATCTGTTTCCTTGCTAGGTGAGTAGCCTAGCTCGCCTGTTCCTGAAAACAAACAGACTGGTGCTGCTGTAGAAAGTCAGGCCACTGGAGGCGTGGAAATGCTTGATGAAGAACTGAGACAAGATGATTTCATCTGTCCTCAGGGAGTCATTTCCATTCTTCCAGTAAAGCATCAGGTCATTCTCATTATATGCATCTACAGAAGGAGAGAGGGGCGAGCAGTGACAGAACAGAGGAAATATGAGAAACCGTGATTAGAGGGTTTGTTACACCATCAAGTTGTCAGTATTGTATATATATTGTGTGCGTGTCTCACAGCTCTCCAGCTCCAGCCAGCAGTTCTGCGTGTCCAGAGGGAAGCTGCTGAAGTCCATCGAGCAAAGAGCCGTAACAGTGACCTTGAAACACACGCAGACGCCGCAGACAACATTCATCGTGTCCTGAACAGACCTTTACCACTGTGACCTGAGCCAAACTTTATCTCCCACTCTGTCTTATTTTCTTTTTTTTAAAGTTTCAGTTTCCTTTATTGTGTGACATTTAAAACTCTTTTCTGCTGCCAAAGGAAAGAACAGTGGATTAAATTAATGAAAAGCCTTCAGTTTTTAGTTTGATAGATGCTGACAAAGACCTGTCCAGGGTGGACCTCGCCCATGACCCTCTTCAGGATAAGCAGTAGAGATGGATGGTCGTCCTTTCTTTGGTCAGTGTCCAATGGATGGACACTGACCAAAGAAAGGATGACCCAACCTAAAGAGTCCCAGTAAGGTGCTGGGCCACCACGTGCCACCAGAACATCTCCACCTTGGCATTGACTCTCCTGGAGGGATGAACACCGTTCTTCCAACAGATGTTTACTCATGTGGTGTTTTGATGATGGTGGTGGAGATGCTGTCCAACACATCACTCCAACATCTCCCATAGCTGTTCAACTGGGCTGAGACCTGGTTACTGGGAAGGCCACAGCATGTGACACTGCCTTGACTCTCAGTTCTGACTCTGGCCCAGAGCTGGTTTGCCAACAGATGACTTTCAGCAAAACTGGCTGAAGTCTGTATGCCCAAACCATGCAAATATGCACCTGAAGTGACATTTGGTCCTCACTGCAGCCACACCTTTGCTGAGTCACTCATTTATTACAACTGGCTTTCTCTATTCGTGTAACTGGATGGTGGATGTCTTTCATAGCAGCACTGGAGTCTTTCTGGGCCAGTTGCCAGTAAAACACAAAAAGCAGACAAGTCTGTGGACAAAACGGTTTCAACAACTCAGAAACCATAATACTACATCTGGGGAACAGCATCTTCCTCTGCAGCATCTGTATGTATATACAAACCTCCACTTTATAAAAACTAATTTAAAAAAGTAAACTTAATGAATGATTTGATAAGTGAACATCACATTGACTTATTGTGTCTTACTGAAACATGATTACAGCAGGAAGAATATGTCAGCCTAAATGAATCCACTCCACCTAGTCACAGTAACTGTCACATCCCTCGAAACACAGGCCAAGGTGGTGGCGTGGCAGCGATCTTTGACTCAAGCCTATTAATCAACCCTAGACCTAAACATAGTTATAACTCATTTGAAAGTCTCACCCTGAGTCTCTCACACCCAAACTGGAAAACTCAAAAGCCAGTTCTATTCGTTATTGTATACCGTCCACCTGCTCCTTATTCAGAGTTTTTAAGTGAATTCTCAGACTTTGTCTGATTTAGTGCTTAGTACAAATAAAATAATCATAGTAGGTGACTTTAATATCCATGTTGATGCCATCAATGACAGCCTCAACAATGCATTCTGTTCATTATTAGACTCAGTTGGCTTCTCTCAAACTGTAAATAAACCCACTCACTGTTTTAATCACACTCTTGATCTTGTTCTGACATATGGCATCAAAACTGAACACTTAATAGTTTTTCCCCATAACCCTCTTCTGTCTGACCATTTTCTAATAACTTTTGAATTTACATTAATGGATTATACTCTATGTGGGAAACAATTCCACTACAGCAGATGTCTATCTGACAATGCTGTTACCAAGTTTAAGGAAATAATTCCATCTTTATCTACTTCAGTGCCGTTTGCCAACACAGTGGAAGGAGGCCACCTTAACTTTACTCCCACACAAGTCGATAATCTTGTTGATAGTACTGCAGCCTTCCCGCGTAATACACTTGATACCGTTGCCCCTCTGAAAAGGAAGGCAGTGAAACAGAGGAGGCTAGCCCCGTGGTACAGCTCGCAGCTTTGCTCCCTAAAGCCATAAAGCAGGCATCACGAAAACTGGAAAGGATTGGCGCTCCACCAAGTCAGAAT
>NW_018128242.1:746624-747561 GCF_001952655.1 Monopterus albus | reverse complement strand
CCAGGTGGAAGGGTAGCAAAGTGCATAGCATTGGAGGGGGATACAAACTGTTTTATTATGGTGTGGACAGGAAGAGAAATGGGGTAGGAGTGATCCTGAAGAAGGAGCTTGTGAGGAATGTTTTAGAGGTGAAAAGAGTGTCAGACAGGGTGATCAGGTTGTGAAGTCTGCCCCAATCACCACTCTCTCCCCTCTGGGAATACTCTCCATCACCTCATCTAACTCACTCCAGAATCTCTCCTTCTCTTCTAACTCACACCCTACTTGTGGAGCATAACCACTGACTACATTCAACATTACCCCTTCAATTTCCAACTTCAAACTGATCACACTGATCTTTTCACCTCTAAAACATTACTCACGAGCTCCTCCTTCAGGATCACTCCTACCCCATTTCTCTTTCTGTCTACACCATAATAAAACAGTTTGTATCCCCCTCAATGCTATGCGCTTTGCTATCCTTCAACCTGGTCTCCTGCACACACAGTATATCTACCTTCCTTCTCTCCATCATGTCTGCCAGCTCCCTACCTTTCCCTGTCATTGTGCCAACATTAAGAGTCCCTATTCTCAGACCTATACTCCTGCCTTTCCTCTTCTCTCTGTCTACAGATCCTTCTACCTCCTCTCCTTCTGTAATGTAATAGCTTTGAGCTAGGTGGGCACTTGTAGGGAGTCAGTCACATGACGTGAGGGGGCTGTTCTGGTGTGTGTTGTAAAATGGACGAACTTGAAGTAAAGGTTGTCGATACCAAATAAAAGAGTCGGACCTGAACAAAGACAAAACACCTTCTTTGATCAACAGTAGTCCAATTTCCACCAGCAATGGTGGTGGTTGTTAACTTGGGCCTCGACCGATCCGGTATGGAATTCACACTGATTCGCATGTTTAAATTTGGCATGTTTTTACGCTGGATGCCCTTCCTGACACAACCCT
>NW_018128242.1:746455-746552 GCF_001952655.1 Monopterus albus | reverse complement strand
AGTACTAAAGCACGTTTTGCAAAGGGATCAAATACTTATTTCATTCATGAAAATGCAAATTAATGTATTCACTGGCTTGCAACCCCCGTGGCTAGAT
>NW_018128242.1:726566-745997 GCF_001952655.1 Monopterus albus | reverse complement strand
ATCAACCTGATCAATGTTTGATTGTTTGTTGTGTCTTGTTGCTTTTCTTCTTTTGTCTCTCCTCTATCCACTCACCCCAACCGGTCGAGGTAGAAGGCCGCCCACCAAGAGCCAGGGTTTGTCGGAGGTTTCTTCCGTTAAAGGGAGTTTTTCCTCCCCACTGTCGCCAAGTGCTTGCTCAAGGGGGATTTGTTGGGTTTTCCCTATGTAATAATAGTGATAACAGTAAGGTCTAGACCTTACTTTGTAAAGTGTCCTGAGATGACTTTTGTTGTGATTTGGCGCCATACAAATAAAATTTGATTTGATTTGAACTTCACCTCTCAATGTTTCCACCCACACTCATCCTGCCTTCTACCTGACAGAGGATGTTTCCGTCGGCAGACAGCATGATGTTCTCCTTGGTGGTGTCATGGATGAAGGAGCGCTTGGAGTGGACAAAGAAGATATCAGGAACCCAAATCTTCACAAGTCGAGAGTCAAACGTCCTGCTTTGGTTGCTCCGAGAAGGAAAATCCAGCCGCTCGTCTTTCCAGTAGTCATGCAGGTACAGAGTCATGGTGAAGTCCTGAAGGACATGAACCAAGAAAATCACGCTTATCTGAGCTTTGGTTTTTATATTTGTGGATTTATATTATATCACATTAGCTTGCAACTATTTTTGGTAATCACTGCTGTTCCTGTGGTTCAAATGTATTCATTTCTGTTGTAGTTAGCGTGACTGTCTTTCCTAGACCTCTCCTTTCCTGCTGTTTATATATGCTTTGCTTGCTCCAGTGTTTTGCTACCACTTAGATCATGGATAAGGGGGCACCAATCAGGTTAATGGAGAATGATTAACATCTGGGTGTGTCTTCCTCTCCTTTCTTCTGTGAAACAGTATAATTCCAGAGAGTCTGGACACTGACGGTGTTTTTTCTCTATGCAGGCATAAATAAAAACCTGAAATGATCCATTGCACCAGAATCTTTTGGCTCTTCAGAGAAATTCAATTATAAAGGAAGATGCTTCCATGTTAAACCATGCTAAACAAAGAAGACTGAACAAAAACACAATTAAAGTATTTAATCTTAGGCTTTTTAGCTTTTTGTAAACGCTAGGCACATATTTATATAGAGCACATTTTAAACAGCTCAAAATGCTTACAGACGTAAAGGAAAGCAATGGAGCAATGTTGTATTTAAAGCAAAGGAAGGACCCAGAGTGCAGACACAAACTCTAGTTTATCAGTCTTTATTCAAAAATAAGAAACTAAAGTACTGGGTGCTCCACCTGACAGAACTAAAGATTAATAGAATGGTCAGGGAGCGAAAAACTAAACTCTGGTAACAAACTCAGAACAACAAACAGAATCTAAAACCGAGGCAGCAGAACGTCAAACGCAAGTGTCCAGAAACAGAATGTGAAGGCAAAGGAACCAACCAGGTGTAGAGATCAAGGAGTAAAGCTGGGGCAGGTGAGGTGATATAGGACAGGAAACTAACCAAAATAAAAGCACCAAACAGGAAGCCAGTGCACAAACCATAACAAGCAATCAAAACAAAAAGAAATAAAAAATAAAATTGCATAAATTAAGAAAAATTAAATACACAAAATTAAAATAAAATAGAAATTCATTTAGAGTAATTCTCACCATGTTGACCTCTGAGATACTGTCAATGCTCTCCACCTGCACATCAATGCCGACGAGGATGGCCACACCTGGAAAACAGAAGGAGCTCATTCATTTTAAAGCTTTTCAGGCTAGAGGCTCCAGTGAGACTCAAAACAAAATGACACCATACACCACTCCTCACCACCTTTTGCCCCTCCCAACACTTCCTGTTTCATAGCAGTAATGTAAACTACAGATGCCTGGTTGGGTCAAACTGTACAAACCTTGCCTCAAGTGTGTAGCTAGCAAAATGTTCCTGCCAATTTTATCTGGTTGGACCTCGTTCTGTCAACTTATGCTATTGTACCTTGTTGAGCTATGCCACCATAGCAGCAGGGCTATGGAGCCGCTACCCCAACAAGTAACAAAGCAACTGCTGCAAGGCTCCACGTAGTAAATTCACAGGCACCATGTCGAGTGCAGGTCAGTCAGAGCTATGTATACAGGATTAATCCTGGAGAGTTTAACTCATTCACATCTGTACATTGTCCAAGAAGATGCTGGATGTTTTATTTTGGAAGAAGCCGTCTTCAGCTGCAGGATGGACTGGCAAACCAACTCGCCATCATCAGCAAATTTATTCTCTATTTTATGCCAATCACAATTGTGGCTGGTTACCTGGTACAGCTGTAAATATACCAGCGCTTATTTGGCATCACGATGAGAGAATATAATGCAGAAAGACTGAGGGTTTTAGTGGTTTGTAGGGATTCATTTAGGTTTATGGATGTCCTTTAAAGGTCAGCCTTCCTACAGCCATACTACTCATCCTTAACACATGCAAGATATGAAGAAATGTCACATGTAGTATTTCTGGATGCTGTTCCCCTGGAGGGATCTAAGGAGTTTCCGTTCTTTGGCTTCTTGGGTCTCACACACACAGGAGCTATAGGCTTATCAGAGGCAGAGAGAGCTGAGATTTCCCTCTGTGTAAAATTACAGTGGATGGAAATGTCACAGGGCCATAAGGCAGACAGTGGTGCTTTTGTTGTCACCACCCTGAATGACAGGCAGGACCACAGACTCACCAACCAGACATATAGACTGAGGAGAGCAGAAAGTAACAAAGTACATGTGGTCAAGTAATGTACATAAATACAATGTTGAGGTATCTGCACTTTGAGTTTTTTCATTTTCTGCTGCTTCATGCTTTAAATTCACTGCATTTTAAAGACAAATATTGTACTTTTTACTGCACTATATTGAGAACTTTTCAGAATCAGATCAATAAAACTCAGTAAAATCACAAAAATATTGTTCCACATTGAGAAATTCACAAGCTACCTAGCAGTAATTCAAATAAGAAAATAAGCAGATAAAATTAGCTCCACTTTTACCAGCTGCAAAATTAAAGTGATGATCTGCACCTGTGTGGCTGTTTAGACCCTCAGCACAGTTCACACTAGAGCTCCAGACAAACATGAATGTGAACCATCAACATGGAATTGAGCTTTAGTTCATGCACCAAAATCATTTTAAACCCCTGAAATGTGTTAAATGTGTTTACCACTCTGCACAGAATACATGTCTGCATGAGCGCATTGTTTGTTTGTGCTAATGCAGACGCTAGTTTGTTTCCCACCCATCCATCTGCTCCAGACCTGAAATATAATCCAGATTAATGCACATTCATAGTAATCCTTATTAGTAGAAAAATGAGGTAAAAGGTGTCTTGATACTTAAAGCTAAAGTTAAACAGTTTAGCGATGTTGCTCTTGTTTGCTTCCCTCTCTACATCTACTGAAGCCACTTGATCACTGCAGTTCTTTGAACACTATTATAATCCCCAGGGAAAGAATCAAACGAGGACAAAGGTTTAAATCTGGTCATAAAACAGCATCAAACACAGCTCACAAAAACTGGTCAGATAAATACTGACAGACGTGTCAGAATGGCATAACCTGTGCTGGAAGCAGCTGTTAGGGCAGCTCGAACACAGAGATGAGCGAACAGAAAGAAAGACGGACCCAGGTGGCTGATATTTATTAACAGTGCAATAATCGAGATGTGATGTAGGTAGGGGTAACCGGGTGTTGATCAGCAGATGCAAACCAGTTAGGGGTATGGTGGATGATACTGGGCCGGGCTGCGGACACTGGGATCACTCCTGGGCTGGTCGAGGTAGGGATGATGGTGGCTGAGGAGACAGGAGCATGTACAGACAGTTAAAGGAGACTGTGCATCGACCTGTATGGTGGAGGCTGGCAGGGCTGAGATGATCCTGGGTCGAGAGGAGCGATCTGTAGAGGAGGAAAGAAACAGCGGGACGAAAAGAGGTGCGAATAACATAGAAGACTTGGAACTGGCGTACTAGCATAAAAACAACGAGCATAGGAACCTGAGGACAAAGATTGAACTGACAGGAGAGTGAACGGTGAGCAGTGTATAAGTACGGAGGGAAACTAACGAGACGCGGCTGGTGAATAATCAGGGAAGCGGGACAGGTGTGTCGAATAGTGCAATCAGTGCAAGGGAGCAAACTAGTGTGAGGAAAGGAAGAGAGGAAGGTGCCGCCGGGCAAACCTGACAGCAGCACAGGTTATGAAGCATGAGGTTCTAATTAAACTGACATCGCAGGACGAAAACAGCCGCTTGCTAAAATTAAATGATCTGGAGCTGGATGAATGAAAATAAGAAATGTACAGAACAAAATTTCCTTCATGAAAAGGCTCTGTGGTTTTTATATGGTTAAACCCAGGGAACCTCCGTGTGACGTTTCCATCAGACATGAGCTCAGTTTCCTGACAAGTCACTGAAAATAGTGCAACAGAATGGAGCACAGAACTGATTAGCTAATGTTAAACTACAGAGAAACTGTTGCTTCCTGATCTTTACTCCAAAACAGACACAGAAGCTCAGTCAACTCCAGTATTTGAATATGTAAATAACTGTTGATACTGCGTAATAATGAAAGGAATCAAACAAACATTATTGGCTGCATGTCAGTTTTATGTGTCTGCTGATTTGTCTACTTTTACTCTTTCTGCCTTGGTGAAACCCTGACTTTTAAGCCATTACACTTGACTAAATAAATGTTTTTAATACAACTTTTCTTACTCAGAGTTCTTTTGTTTATGATATTTTTTAGCAGCACCTTACAGTTCCCAGAAGCATTCGACCTCTGCCTTCCTCTGTATAGTTTCTGGCAAAGTTCTGCAAATATAAAACATTCACACTTTCAAATTCACAGCACAAAGAGTGATAACTAACAATGTGAAAATGCATGGAAGCAAAGGTCGAGCCCAGTTTATGTGAATGAATTCTGATCACCAGGTGCATGAGTCAGACAAGTTCATGAGTTCCTGGGCTTCCTCCCACACTGTGCACAGTTTCTCCTGCTGGCCCATCCTGCACACTCCCACTCAGTCTGTAGACTTCAAACTGTGATCACATCAGGAAAATATATTTCATTATGAAGGTTTAACAAATATTAAAAAACACAATGCAAAGAATGATCATTTTTAGCTTGTTTGTTTTGCTGATTATGCACTTTAGTGGTGGTGTGTGAGGAAAATGGTTTTTGGGCCACCGGGTGCTTTTCTTCATTTCACCACCACAAGAGGCCAGTTAATGCCAGAAAAACTAATGAAACTTTCATCTTCAGATGTGGTTCATTCATAGTTTAGTGCTAATTATCAGATGGTCGGCTCTAAATGAATGTTGCTCTGTAGCTGTGTATTTTCTACAGATTACTGTGCTGCCCCACAGATGACATAATGCATAGTCTGCTCAGTCATCTGCGCTACAGGCTTGTGTTTCCAATGAGGTCACTGAGCTCTAACAGCGTGCAAGTGTGCATCTGTGCATCTCACCCTCCGAACTTGAAATTTGTTTTCTCCAAGGAAGACCTCCTTGTGCTTCCTGCATCCAGAGCTGCGACTGCCGGTCACCATAGCAACAAGGATGGCCGCAAACAGGGCCAGGCAAGTCAGCGTTTCCACCTTGATGTTCCACAGCTGAGACGATCCACCGTCCAGCCCCCCCTCCAGCTCCACATCTCTGCAGTCAGACTGTCCAGTTGTCCTGCTGACTAACGCTGGTGGTTTTGGTCGAACATCCCACAGCAGCTGGAAGCTTCCTCCACCAGCAACCTCCACGTCCTGCCTCGCATGCACATAAGTGCATATTTACGTGCATGTATGTGTGCAGCTGCTGTGTGTGCAGATGAACATCCCGGGTGTGGTGATCTCCAGGAACCTTTGTCTTCTGCCCTTGCTCCAGTTTCTCCATTCACCCCTCCTCTTTCTTGCAGTCTGTTTGCTTTATCTGTGGTTTTTGTGGTTCTTTCTGTCTTTGATTAAAATCTATATGAATCTATTCTTCGTGGTGGTAGAGGAATGACACTAATTCCATCCTAATCCTCTTATCTACACCCTCGGCAATCTTTCACTATCCTACAAACAGTCATACACACATCAGTAATTAGAATTTTCTCAGTGGGACGATGAAAAACAGGCACCTGGTGTGATTACAGTGAGGTCAGCACACACCTCCACCTCCCGTGTGTGTCTGTAGGGAGGTTTTTGTGTGAAAAAATGAATCACAGATTTGGAAGCAGCTCAAAATCAAAGGTCATCAGTATCAGTGGAGATTTAATCTGAGCTGGACCAGAGCAAACTGTGTCTAGTCCAGATTCACTCAGCATCTTCCTCAGCTCACACCTCTGGATGATACAATCACAAACACGCACACAGAGTCATGACTTACTATAAGCATACCCTAACCTGAATCCTAAAACCAAGTCTGAACCCTCAAACCGCCCTTTGAAGGTGGCCAGCCAAAATGTCCTCACCCTGGTCTTCATGCTGTTTAAATATACAAGTGCACAAACGCTTTCTGTATCATTGGACCCCCTCATCATTTTGTCCGAAACAACAACACTTCGTGTTGTAGACTCAATGAAACAACTGCAAAGAGACAAAAATTAGGTTTTTATTTACTCATTGTTTATTTTATTTTATTATTGTCTTTTTTCATTTATATTTTCCTCATTACGTTTGGATGTGCTGTGCACAGTCCTGTTTAGGATTAAATAAAGTGTTCCACAGAAACTAATTAAAGAAAGGCTCAGAATATTCTATAAATGATGGTGTTACAGAATGAGTGTTATCTGTCTGAAGAAGCAATTGTGAACATGGCTTGGTACAACACATAGACTATAAAAGTATGGTTGCTCTTCCTTTTCTGTTCACCCTGTCTTTTATGAAAATTTTACAAAAATGTGAGAAATGTGAGAATATATGTGCAATAACCCCTCACTAGACATGCACAATAATAATACAGAAATGTTCCACAAGGTATTTTTGTAAGAGCATCTCATTAGCTGTTCTCTTGTGGGACCTGAGTAATAGCAAGACATTCTCTGCCAAGCAATGGAAACAGGCCTGAATATAAACTGTGTTTTAGTATGTTATAACCCCTCACTACCTCACCAAGCATAATAACATATCCAGCTCCACCATGTGAATTACTAAGTGCGATGTTTCAAGTTCACTGGGGAAAATACTATTACCCTGTTTTTGTGTATTGCGGTTTTTAATGCTTTGTTGCCTTTATGTAACTTTTTTTAAGACTAAGTGTTCTTTCTGGCCTTTGACTCCTTACCTGACTCCAAAGGAGAGCTGCACAAGAATTCCTATATGCCTAGACTGTCTGTTTATGCATACATGGCAAATAAAAAAAAATCTTGACTCTTGGTTTTCTGGTAACTCGTCTTACTTCTCGTTCAGACTGCTCTCTGACTATATTGATTATTTTTTATATTTCCTTAGTTGCCTCAGGGTTTTTAGTTCATGTGGGCTGTTGCTTGAAGTTGTCATTCAGCGTTCACACTGTTTTATCACCGATACCTTTCTGGTAATTTTGCACATGCACCAGTTCTCTGCTTTTCCAGTTGTTCTCTGGTGTTAAGTCAAGTTAAAGCCTCTGAGGAGCAGGAAGCTGTTAATCAGTCTCTTCAGTTCATTTGGCTGAGACAAGCACCTTTTCAGTCCAGTTGTCCTGGAGTTTGTGTGGTTGTGCTCAGGAGTCTTATCATCTGCATTAGCATTTAGTGCAGCCCCTCTGCTGCTTTGCCTATGGAGCCAGTACTCAACAGAAACTGCTGTTGGAGAAAATATTACCCAGGAGAACAAAGGTTGTTAGTTTCTTTTCCAGTCTGTCTCTCTTGTCCTGAGCTAGTGTAAGGGTCAATTCAAATCAGTTTTATTTGTACAGTGCTGAATCACAACTAAAGCCATCTCAGGACACTTCACAAATTAAGGTCTAGACCTTAGTATTATTATTGTTATTATAGCTGGGCTGTTTCCCACAGTGCAGAGCAGCATTTCCAATTTGGTGAGCCTGGCCTCCAATGCTGCTAGCATCTGACATTTATTACAAGTACCTTTATCGCTAAAGGAGGCAGAGGAATAACTGAACATGCAACACTCCAAGCAAGAGAAAGGAGGAGAGGAAGAGGGGGAAGCCATTGCTCTCAACTAAGCTACTAGCTTAGCTAGCTTCTAAGCTAGCTGACCTAAAGTAACAAGTTAAATTTGGTAATTAGCAAGAAATTTTGTAACACGGCTGCTTAAGTAGTGCAGGCTAAAAAAAATTGCTGATGTTCAGATAAATCTAGAAATTAGTGAGCTTAATTTGAAAACAATCTGGTAGGAAGCACAACAAGGTGCAGGCACAGGAAACAGGAAGTGAATATGATTACTGCAAGAACAGGAAACTCCAGAAGGTGTTGACAAGCCAAAGGACAAAGAGGAAGATCAGGGCAGCCTGGCTGTCTTTCTCCCCCCGGTCTGGCTCCTCATGGTGCCAGATAGCCTGGTGTCGGCTCCCTGTAGAGGAGGTGTCCATGGTGGAGGACGGGCAAAAAAACAGCATGGAGGAGGTGGAGGTATTATTTCATATAGCCTTACCACTCGGTACAGGCTGTAATATAAATCTTAACCTTTAGGCTTTGTGAATAGGATGTGTTGGGTAACATATCACACTGGAGTGGACTATGTCCTTGATCAGTAATGAAAACCATTACGTCTCATGTCTCAGACATGCATAGGTGTCACATGTCAAGGATAAAGGATAAAATTAGATCTGAACCCAAATGCAGATGGAGCCAGAGGGACGTGGTGCAGGAAAACAAACAAGGAAAAGCTTTATTATTGACCCAGGTGTTTGGCTAAACAAAGGAACACCGTGGCACGCACCACAACAGCATACACCAGAATGTGATAAGGAATTTAATGACGGAGTAGTCAAGCACAGCTCAGGCTATAACTAGATATGAGGGAGAGACCAAAGGCTAAAGCCGAACAAGGGTCTCCCAACAACAACTCAGCATCTAGAGTCCAGTCCACGCCGGTCCAGTGAAGACCTCAGGTGAGTAACTAGTTCAATAATGTGAGGAACAAAGGTAGAATCATGAACACGCCAGGCAGAGGCACAGGAGGGTGATACTGAGTCCCCTCCACTGTCACATCTGGCAGGCTCCAGGCTTACCTGTCTGATGGCAGACAGATAAGTGTGATCAAAGCAGGTAATGGGAGAGGCCAGAACAGGAAGGTGGAATGTACCAAAATAAAAGCTTTAGACAGGAAGTGCCTGCAATGATGACAGCACGTGGTATTTGGCTAGTATTCTGGTAACTGGGGCTTAATAATGGTACTTTATATTGGACCAGATCCTAGTGTGTGTGGGGATGCTTTGCAAGAGTAACACAATGTATAAAGTAACAAGTTAGAGAGTAAACAGTAATATATAACTTTTGAAAAGTAACTACCCACCACTGCTGTGCTTATAAATACTAAACAGGGCAACTTTACACATTTTACTTTCGAGTGCAGAAAAACTGTGATTAATGAGTAAGTAAGTAGTGAGTCATGAGTCGTTTCTAGATTTGTAAGTAGCTGGTTTTAATCAAGAGCGACTCATGATTAAAGTATTTACTGAGTTGACTCACATAGTTATGGACTAATCATTACCACATGACTCATTAATAAAGTGTCAGCCAGTCTGAAACTCCTCATCATCTGCTACATGTGACTGAGTACACAGTGATTAACAGGAAGCACAAAGCAAGTCCAGTCTTTTGATGGTAGGAAACACAAACACTTCAAGTACTGCCTCACTTCACACAGTTTGTTTCTTCTTGTGACTTGAGCTCACAGTTTAACTGCTGTGTCTGTGTGTGTGTTTGTGGTCTCAGCAGGTGTTGTGCAGCCTCTGTGTTGACGCTGAGCACATGGCACACTGCAGGCCCTAACACAGCTCTGCACTTTGGAAGCAAGCTGCAGGGGAAACACTGGTTTTTATGGGGAGTGTTGTTTGTATGTGGTTGTGTGTATGTTTCTGACTTTGCCAATCACAACCAGCTCCACCCATTCAGAGGGTGTGTGTGAGGAGCGACCCGGCCTACACTGCCTTGTGTCTGATGAGCTGTGTGTGAGCTGCATATTCTCTAAATAACCTGTTGGTCCAGTCAAGCTAGCGCTCAGTCTCAGGAGGCAACAGGCTTGACTCCTCTTCCTCTGCACTGCACCCCCTCCTCGTTCTCCTCTCCGAGCTGTCGCTGACTCACCGTGAGTATCTGGCTTTGGGGTTTTGTCAGCTTTCATACCAGTTTCCCAGCATGTCACTGACATCGCTTCAACACTGTCACATCTCTGCATGACAATTTCAGCTTCCAGGGGAGGTTTGCTGTTGATGTGCAGGAACATCTGTAAGTGCATAGATATCGTAATTTATTGTACACATAAAGTGTGTTTCTACAGGATACAAAAACCACAACTAAAGTACTATTAATAATAATCATGAAGTTTATTTATATTGTCATTTGTATTAATAGTTTAAAACCCAAACTGTAGATTTTTTTGTGCATGCGCTGAGAAAAGGTCATTTAAAACTTTTACAAGCGGTAGTTTCAGCTCCCATAAAAAGTGTAATGTTTATTTGTAAATATAATCAGCTGCTTAGGCACAAGTTTAAATCATTGCTTCTGCTGTGCTTGTCAGGGCCGCTGCCTCTCCTCCGTTTTTCTCTCCTCTGCTCTCTCTATCCTGTGGGCTCTGCACCTCAGCTGTGTTGCATTCCAGTAATTAGTAACTGGTTTGTCTATGCACACAGCTGGGGTGCATCCTGATGATTACCTTCTCATTATATAAACCTCTGGCAGACGCTCCGTTTTGCTGGAACATTAACTAACTAACATTAACTACGGACAAATGTGGTTAGACTGCTACGCTGACAGATACTGTGCGTTTTTTGGCTTGATTCTTCCACACACCCTACGCGCTACGCTCTTCACACTACACCCCACCACACCACATATTTTTGATCCGTCTTTGCCAGAGCATGACCTAACTTACTTTACAGTACTTACCTGAATTACGTCCTTTTGATTTCCCGGCTGACAGTCCCTGTGCCGTGGATATCTGTTTTGTTCACCTGTCTTCCCTGGTCCTCTACTCCTGTTTCCTGCCGTTAGTTTGTGTGTGCACCTGTTCGTCCTGGTCTCCGTCGTCATCACTCCCCTTCGCTTGTATGTATTATGGACACTGTTATGTTGTTACGCTGTTGTGTTATCTTACATTAAACTTTTTTGTGTACTAGCCCTGGGTCGGCTACCTTGAGTCCTACCCCATAGTTCTCCCTCACCCTCCTGGTGAGGGGGGCTAACCATAACAGTGCTGTTCTGAGATCAGCTGCCAGGTCAAAGAGTGTATGTCGAGGTCTGTAAAAGAAGAACAAACTGGTTTTAACACATAAAAAGAGAAGCAGCTTTTGTAAATATTGATTATGAAACAACCTGGGTTGGCCATTCACACATGATCACACATGTAGACTGATAGTAGCTCTTCTGCTGCTGCACAGTACGAGCAGGATGCTACCAGGACATTCATTTTACCCACAGTGTATGTGCACATTGGCACACAGTGTCTTGTGCTGTATTCCCATGTGGGGTGTGCTAAATGCCAGGATACAGAAATAAATCTAAGTAACTGAAGAATGCGGTGACTCTAACTTGTTACTGTGAGTTTCCAAGGCTGCAAACACATGTTGCTGAATTCCTTAAGATAAGCAGGGAATGCCTGTGAGGTCAAAGAGCTACTGTTAGTGGTGTCTTATCAAACTGAATTCAAGCTCTAAAGAGAATTACTGTGCATTGTAAAGGCACATTTTAGTGTGGACTTGTCTCCATAGCTCTAAAAGCTGGTCTAATCCCGTGTAAGATGTTTCAGAAGTGGTACAGTATATTTTAGATGCAGAAAACTGAGAGTAATTATTCCTATACAAATATGAATTGACTAGCTGTTGCATTTCCCTGTATTTTATCTCATGTATTCTGTTAATCTGAATCATCATAAGTTCCTAATAAGCAGCGAGCGCACCTCGGTCATGGATTACTTACTGTAATTGCTGTGTTATGAATATAAAGCAATGAGTTAAAACCTTCGTGGATGTTATAGAAACAGCAGAGTGAGTGCCTCTTCACTTTATTTTTAGTGAATTACTGTTTTTCTGTTTGATATTATGCTCTTTTATACATGTGACTTATTGCTGTTTAATACCAATCACACTGACTTTAGTTGTGACCAAATGTGCTTCGTCTCACCTTAAGCTCAGTAGTTCTGGACAATCATCAATACAGCTGTAATATGCATAAAGAAGTAAGATAAAGTTATGAAAGGTAACTAAAAGGAACTACAGGTATGAGAAGTAACTAAAGCTGATATTTGACTGAAAATGAGCTGATGGTGGTTCAGCTCATATCTTTGTGCAGCTGTGAGGAAGTGTTCTCCCTGTTAAAAGTTAACTTCTGTTAACCTTTATCTTAGAACCCATCTGTCAGCTCTTTAGGTAAACTGGAAAACTCATTTTTGCAGGACACAAGCAAATAGAAGTCATTAGTCATTTAGTGAACACGAGGGGAATTAGTGGGAGAGCATCCAGCTGCTGCATTTCTTCTTCTTCAGCCATCAGCTGTAAATGTGCCCTAAGGTGCTTCTTCTGTGCTGTGGTTAAAGAAAGGATTGTCGTCAGCTGTAATGCAGGAAGGATCCTACAAAAGCACAAAGACTGTGACAGTGATACCCGTCTGCCTCACCCCCACCCAGCAAATATCTGGAATGTCACGACTTCACTCATCTAGCTCTAGTAAACATCCTGCACCGTTAACCCTTTAGAGGGCACTCACTGAAATAGTTGGATATATTGTATATGGTCCTTTGTCATCTAGGGTAATAATTTTCCCAAAAAGTGTATCAAAAAATATGTATTTTTAAAAATACACTTCAACACACATTTATTTAAACATAAAATTGTGCAAAAATACAAAACTTTCTTTTTTCTTTTTGGCCATTGAGGATGCCCACAGATGTTACCAGATGCGGTTCTTTGCCCGATATAGGGTTAAGAGTGACTGAGTGCTTAATCAGATCATTTCCTCGCGCTCTTTGAAGTCCCAGGTTCTCCTGTTTGCTTTAGAGTAATACAATCGTTTTGAGATAACGTGACAGGGTTTTATTGTGCTTGAACAACAGTAGCACCCTCTGTGTTGTTGCTTATGACAAGAAGGGGATTAAGACAGTGAAATGACAGAGAAGAAAAGAGGAAAGTTGTAACTGTCAGAGCTTATCAGACGTGCACGGCTCCAGCTGCAAATCTCACTTTCATTTAGCAGTTTCAGATCAAACATGGCCAAATCTTCCTGCTCATCACAAGATCAAACCTGAGTCCTCCTCTCAGGGCTGCACATGTTCCCTCACGTTTGTACATCTTCCTGTGTTTGTTTTCATCAAGAACATATCTCTAATTATGCTTTTTCTTCTACTTTCCCCCTATAGTTGTGTGTGCGTGGGACACCAAACCACCTAGAGAGATCCAAGGAAAAACCTGTAGAAGTAGAAAAAGGGGAGAGAGAACCCAGGGCTAAACCCACCACTGTGGGAAAAGCATGAAGTGCTTCTCTGCATAGCCAGCCTTAAATTCATGCAGCTGAAAGAAACCATGTCAGCAACACAGATCGTGGCCTGTTTCCTTCTGTGGATCAGCCTTTCCACACAAGAAAAAACCCCAGGTAAGACACAAATGCCTCTTTGTCCAGCTGCTTCAACTGATCCGTCAGCAGGGAAATGTTCCCAGGAATTAACAGACTCAAGGTTTTCTCTACAGAACCTGATACACAGTGCTAGTTTCTGAAGAAAATACAAAAATCTGCAGCTCTTAAAGGTGCACCAGATTTTCCTTTCTGTCATTTGGCAGTGTTGGACCATTCCCCGAGTCGGATACAGTGTGCAGGACGGAAAATCATCTCCAACCACAGCAAGTGGCGTTAGAGGAAAAAGCTGCCTGGGCTTGTTGTCACAGTCCTGGCCATCGTTCCCAACAGCTGAGATCATGTTTGGCTCAGCAACTTTACTGAAGAGTCTGCATGAGTTTGATTAAGAGATAAAACTGGAAGTACATGCACCAGAAATGTGAGCAACTAAATCACATGCATGTCTCTGTAGAGAGGTTTAGCTCACACAGGCCCAGGTTGCAGTTGCATTTTACCATTGCAGCTGGTTGAAAGTAAACTGTAACCCATCATTTTCAAAGTGCCATCAACAGTGCACATCATATTTTATAAGACACGTCACCTTGTTTTTACATCAGTGTGAGATGTTGGTCAGCGTCTCACACTTCTGAAATGTAGTTCTCCAAAATATTGGTTCTTTGTCTCACTTTGATTCTAAGATCCTGAAATTTTCAGTATGTTTTTCTCATTTGTTTTGGTTAAAAAAAGTTTAAGATCGCCTCCATTTTCCAGTTTTATTGGCATGCAACCAGGTCAGGTCCAGTGAAAGTAAACTGCAAGAGGTAAAGCTAAAATGTGCACACTGAGGTTTCTGCATGCAAACTAGAGGTTTGTGCATTCACTCTCAGGCTTACAAACATATTTTCACAAGCTTGGGGTGACAAAACCTAAAAGTACAACCTTACAGCTCAAATGCACAAGCACACAAAATAGGTTTACAGATATAAACACAAACCTCTGTTTCCAAGCACATATTTCACAGATTCTCTCTGTACAAAGGTGTTGGAGAAGACTGTTACTACAGCCTCTGAATCATCATTTTGAAAAAAGTCTTCTTCTTTCTTCATCTGTCCTGTCACCCTGACAGGGTGCCCCTGTGGTTTCATGATAACACACTTATTGTTATCGACCATGTTAGTGTTTTGACATGAGAAAAAGGAACAACCATCTGCAGCAACTATCGCTTATTTAATATCCAGTAATCATTTAAAACAGTCATGACACATCTGATTTATGTACACGTTATCAGTATCTGGTGAACATCTCACCATGTTCGACTGGAGGATTACACTGATAAGAACTGAAACATGGAGGTGACCTCAAACTTTTGACTGGTAGTGTTGAATATTTTTGTTTATTTCACTTCAGTCTCACTGAAACAGACATTTATCAAAAATTATTTATTTATTAGAAACTTGATGCATAAGTCAAACAAAAGCTCAGACGCTGCGCTGACAGGTCCTAGCAGAATTAGTAGAGTAACATTTCAGATATTGTCACCACAAAGCAGAACAGGAAAAATAAAGACACAAACAGAGCAATCACTCACAGTGATCTGCTTGACTGAAAGTCAGCCGGACTGGGCTCATCAGAGAAGAGCTGTCCAATCTGGATGAAGCATGACTCTGTGGAGGCAAAGCTGGAAGTGCTGTGTCACAGTAGGCCCCATAACAGAGGGTGGATACCTGGACTGAATGCTACAGGACCAATTGGTACCCAAGGGTTCAGGTCTGGTTTCAGACCTGAGTCTAGAAATCATGTTCAGGTTTGGCCATGTAGGTCAAACAACTGCAAAACTATAAAAACAGGCTCCCCGAATCCACGCTGCTTTTTTTGTCTAATTTAATTTTATTAAAAACTAAAATGAGGATCCTGTGGTGGCTATGTTGCTTCTGATGCATGACATCACCACCCATAATATTAGAAGCACAAGGGCCATATTGAAAAAATACTGCACAAACTGAGCTGCGTCGGGCTTGGGTCAGGTTCGGGTTAGGTTCAGACAGAAATACATGACCCAGTCCATACTCTGTTCCATAACACTGACACCTTAGTGTTGTGTTTCTGATGTAGATCTCAGCCCACCAGTTACAGTGCTGTCAACAGACTGGGCTGAGTCCTGTTATTAAATAAAGGCATGTTCTTCCTTGAAGAAGCCGTGTTTGCTCTGTAAATTGCACAAAGTATGACTTTCTGCAAGGACAAAAGCCACCACAGACCTGTCACGCAGGTAAACAGATTGGCTGCTCTGCTACGTTGTGTCAGAGATCTGAGTCACTACCTCGCTGCTTTGAGCTGTGATTTCAAAGAAGGGAAACGAGATGGCAGATTCACGGCGAGCAGGGACAGGTGGGCAAACCACAGGGGGAGAAAGTAACATTTAATCCCTCCAGTCATTTTTCTGTTGTCGTGCCAGTAACCATCATACATGCTTGCAAACATATGTGTGTGCTCATGCAGCTCTAGCAAAGACAAACAAAGATAACCTGACACAAAGAAGACAGAAGGATTGGTGGGTGCACAGACAGAGTTATGGAGGCTACAGAGCTATGTGGAATTCACGCCAGTGCATTCCTAGGAATGTGTGTTTCTCCTGGGGGAGGGTTGTTGCACCCAGTCCAACCCCAACTGGTGATGCTCAGGCAGCTGCTCTGCCTTTGACAGGAGCAGGAGTAAAACATGCATTTGCTGTAAAACTGCAGAGGGATCTGACTTGAAAAGCAAAACATGAGAACCAAAGAAATCCTGCACACATTTTGAAGCCAGAACATTTGTTGAGTTGAGAAGCTTGTTAATGACGTTTTCTGCAGTCGGATCTTTTCTTACTCACCTACTCTGACACCACTCTAGGGTATCATCGTGTAATTGGATTAAAGGATATGTTCACAGCTTCTCAAGGCAGCCTTAAGCCAGTGGCCAGGAGCCCAAACAGGCACTGAAACATCTTGCATAATAATTTAACTTGTTCATATGTGTCATTAAAAGATTCCTTCTTAATGCAGTTCCAATGTATTTGATTCACAAGCTGCAGAAATAAGCTGAAAAAACCTTAGAAAAAATCAACTGGACTAGATTTCTAGGTCGAAGACGTTTCACCTCTCATCCAAGAGGCTTCATCAGTTCTGACTGACTGGTGTTGAGCCGGAGATATTTATCCCCGTCGGTGGTGTTTCAGTCCTTTGAAGGCCAGCAGTGGCCCTTAATGACTGAGTCGTTGCAGCCCTGTATCGGTGAGAGTCGTTACCTGTCTTTGAATCCTCCCGTCGACCGACACCTATTGTCCTGGTGGGCATGTTTGGGCAGAGATCTCAAAACAGGATTGTAGATGGATGACAAGTTGTGTCTTAGTCCACCACCCCTATTTAGTGAGGGGTGTTCTATGTGGACAAAATAGCTTCCTTAACACCTCTCTCAAATCAGCGATGTTCTCTGGAGAGGATATGGACTTCATTGTCCTCGAAAGAATGTCCTTTGTCCTTCAGGTGGAGGTGGACTGCTGACTCTGGTTCACTGGAGTTGGCCCTCCTGTGTTGTAATTGTAATATGTATAATATAATAATATGTATACCCATGTACAAGTTGTTACACTCCTGACTACGCTTAGAGGTGAAATGTCTTTGATCTAGAAATCTAAGTCCAGCTGATTTTTTTTCTAAGGTTTTTTTAGTTTACTATGACCTGGATGACTGAGAATCTGCACAGACATGCTGCAGAAATAAGGTTGAAAATGATTCCAAGAAGTGAATGTCTAAATTAGACTGTTTCTAGATTGCACCAAAAGGATAATTTGGGTGGACCATATCAAATGTGTCAGCCCACAATGAAAGCCCTTTTAGTCCATCCAGAGTAAAGTGGGTGCTTTCATGTCTGACCAGTGGAGGCTGAGTGCACTGAAAGTCTTGAGTGAAAGCAGGTTCAGGCGCCTGCTGCCCGGCACGTCCACATTGCCTCTGGATTATGTCTCATATACCGGTCTGGGGTCCTGTTTGGTGTGAATCCTTGTCACCGTTGCTCTTTGAGGTGCTTTGTGCTGCCCAGGTGTTTTTTTTAAGCTGCACTCAAATTAAAAGCATCCAGAGGACTCAGACTGGATTCAGAAGTGGTGTTCTTCCTTCTGGATGTGTTAGCGTTGTAAAGCTAACCTGTTTGTTTGTAGCATTAGCCACCTGGCAAGGGCACAATTTAACCTTTGTGTTGAATCAATGTGATTTTAATTTGGGGGCGCTTGATTTGACTCCATATGTGTTGGTCATAATAACCTGCAGGCACAAAGGACATATACTCATTTGTATACTCCACAAAATCAATCAAAGTTATACTTTAGACATATGTTCAGGACAGTTTTGTACTAGGATCTTTATTAATTGATTGATATTATTATTCCTAACATGTCACACATTCAGTCAATCAAGCTGGGTGCTATTTTTTCTCTGGTAAATTTAAGGTTAATAAATAAATGAGGGACTAAATGAGTCTAAAATGTCACTCGTACTAAGAAAATCCTGCCTCAAAACCTCCTAAGAGATTAAAAATGACATGAATTATTCTTACTGGTACGATCACATTGTTTGGACTGGTAGACCTGCGGTGTTGTCATGATTTCTGGTTCTTTTTGTGATGTTCTGATGTTCTGTCATTGTGATTTCACTGTGTGAAGGCTCCTGCCTGTAAAGCTTACCAGGTATAAACTGTATGATTTTACTCTTTCCACCTGACAAAGGCAAAGCGTGAGGTCAAAAGGGTTAGTCTTTTACTTATCTGAACAAATAAACGCTTGTAAAGCATGTGTACTGGTTGTTCTGCCTCAGAGTGCCTGAGGATTGTTCAGTCGTTCATCATTTTTCACTTGAATAGCGTCTTTCTCTCTGTTTCTTTCTCAAACGTTTACTGATCATCAGTCTTTTGTGTTTGTGATCGTTCAGCAAGGCACAGATGTTCATGATAATACCATGATGGTTGTTGAATGCACATTAAATACAGCAGCATGGTCATCAGTCACCGTACACACAGTGTAAAGCACCTGTGGTGATAACAATGGAAACATGAGCATCTAGAGTGAAACCTTTCCTGCTTTAGTTTGACTTGTTTGACCAGTTGTGTGTCAAATAAACTAATCATAGGTTTCTTCTGAAAAAATTTGCAAAGTTATTTGTAATGTGAACCAACTGGATGAAACAACTCCACAGTACGAGGGTTTCGTTGTATCAGCAGGGCGGTGTCAACATCTGATAGGCAGCAGTTTCACATGTGGTGTGTTACAAAAGGGACTGAGACTCCCAACAATTTCCTTGTTCAGTGTATGCAAAACTGGATTAGCAACTTGCTAAAGCAGGCAACTACCCAAGGGCCCCTAAAAGCTCTGGGATCACTGGGTATTGATTGGATTTTGGCAACTTGGCCCCATTGAATTACATAAACGGCTCAGGAGGGTGCTGCATTTTCCTTGTAGAGGTGCAGTGCTACATGTGTTAATCCAGTGTGGTAGCAATGGTTGGTTTTCTGGGATCATGCAAAAAGCTGCCATACAGTGTATAGCCTGTTGCAGCTCAGACAACATGTATACACATGGAAGTGGGAGGAGTTGGTGCTGGTGGGGTCAACAGGAGCCCAGCAGCATGTTCAGGCAGACCTGAGGCCTGCATGGAAAAACGTAGCCCTTTAATGAAGCCAATCTGTCGAGGCAAAACACTGAACCAGGCCCAACTTACGC
>NW_018128242.1:722820-726506 GCF_001952655.1 Monopterus albus | reverse complement strand
CTCTGTCCTTAGACCCTCAAGCTGTAAAATCCTGCCTGTAATACAGTGTAGTTCTTTAAAACACAGGCCTGTTTTGGTGTAAATATCCTTACAACTGCCCAGAACCTCTGACCCTGGGCACAAAGAGTTCAGCCCGTACCCAGAAATGTTTGCATAAAAGCAGCTGCTGTATTATTGTGTAGCTGGTACTGCCCTCCTCCTGCAGTAGTTTCTGCTCCTTCCCCTCCAGAGAGATCATGTTCCACTCCCCAGTAGCCACTTTGCTTTTCTAGGGGTCAGCGAGGAGTTGTGTTTTGCTTGTCACATATCTGGAAACAACTTGAAGGAGTCCAGCCAACATGATGGTGTCCCTGCAGTATATTACTTTCTTAGCTTGGCTGGATGCATGCTGCCTGCAGGTCCCCACTTCTGTTTTAAGTAGGACTCTGTTAGGATTATTCTTTGCCTGGACCTTGACTCAACCTCTTTGCGTTGGGCCATAACGGGAGCTCAGCACAGACGGTTCATGTTACTAAACTGTATAACAACTTTACAAACTAGTCTCACTTTGATGTAAAAACTGGAAAAGGACAAATTACTGATGTTATATTGTCTGCCTGGCTTTACACCACAGTTTGATCCCGCCTTGACTCTCCCTGACATGTTTCAGATGTCACAGTGACCTGCTTAGTTTCGGAGGAGTGCCGGCTCCCCTGCAGCTTCAAGCCCGGCAGTGAGGAGACCATCGAGTGGTTCAGACAGGATGTGGTGGTGTACAAGTTCAAGCGGGATGATGACGACGATGACGACAGTGATGATGACAGCAGCAGCAAGGAGCACTTCGAGCACAAGCAGCTCACTGAACGTGTCTCAGTTTCCCCGCATCTGGTTTCCAGCGGCAACGCCATACTGACCATTAGGAGGAGCAGCCTCAAGGACAGGGGCACCTACAGGTGTCATGTGCACACATCGAATGGTGAACACAATGCAAGAGTCATCTTGAAGGTGGAAGGTGAGTTCAAAATAAACAAAGTTCTGACGTTACAGCGTGTAATAACTTTCCAGAATAATTAATTATTTAACTTCCATATAAATCCAGTACTGCAGCCACGTGGGTTCAATGAAAAGATGGCCACTTTGCATTCAGCTCCTCTGTGTAGACAAGTACAAACAGAGGTACACAGTGAGTAGCCACTATAGCTCACTGCAGAATGATTAGCTGTACAGTTGAGTCAACCTCCCACTATCACAGTAACACTGACCATATATGTATGTATATGGGAAGTAGCTGAAAACCACCAGGATTTCCCTTTAAGGCTTGAAGTTAAGATGAAAATGTCATGATGACCTGGTAGTTTGGTTTTAACCCACACAGAGGAACTTCTATTTTTTACATAATAACCAATTACTATGTTTTATGCAGTGCAACATTTGCAGCCTTGCACAGGATAAATCCAGTATTCCCATGAAATACTAGCATTTTGTTGATGTTTTGGGATGCAGCACAAATGGAGGTAATGTGCTTAACTGAGCAGGACCTGACCCGAACAACGCCCCTTCCATTTTCACATTATTTAAACCCACTGAAACACCATACTTCAGCTTTCTGTTACTTTTTTAAAAATTCTAATCTCTATTCTTCTGTTCCTACTGGGGGGTGCCAGACTCCGAGGACGGCGCGGACCTCCTTAACCTTCCCAAAAACTGTCAAGTGCACAAACAACCAAGTCTGCACAAGCTTTTCATATCCTACATTAGCTTTCAATATTTAAAGTGTTTCCAGTCTTTCTGTGTTTTCTAAGAATCGTCTACTGTCTGAGGTTGTACTGCATTGTGTTGTTCTATTGTTATCAGCACAAGAATAGTATCACAGCACTGCCGGTGCTATATTAGGCCTCGGCATCTAGAGTCAGCCTTCAGGGGCTGCTGGGAAACCATGAGACTCTTTGTACCTGTGTGTATCTGAATATGTGTGTGTGTGCAGCACCCATCCGAGGCTTGTCTCTGGAGCTGTCCAGGCTGAGCGGCTACGAAGAGATGAAGTGCACCATCCAGAATGTCTTCCCGGCTCCTCAGGTCACCTGGGCGACTGAACCGCCCACCTTGTTGGACATGCGACCAGTCACACGCGTGCTGACCGATAACCAGGGGCTGTTCAACGTCGACAGCCGCCTCAGGTTACTGAAGGAACAACCTGACCTCATCTACATCTGCAAAGTGATGACCTCCTATGGCGGTCCAGCCTGGACCACCTCACTCCGAGAGAGAGGTAAAAACCAAGAGGCTGCTCTGCTGGTTGCACAGTTTGTGTTACTCTCATTCTCAGGCATTGCTGTGTTATCTACTGGGGATGGTCGGCAGATATATCCCCCCCTCACCCCCTTTATGTTTACAGTTTAGAGTGTATTACATCTCTTCAAACAGGAAGTGTCATCAGCTCGTGTTTATGTGCATTTTAAATTTGTACACAAAAATAGTCACAATTCTGAAAGTTCAAGAAAAAAGCTGCAATGTCACAAAAACATTTTTACCCATTGGCTGAAGTGTAAAGGTCGGTGTAATGGTAAAAGCATCTGGCATTTCCATGTGTTCTCCTCATGATTTTGAGTTCTTCTCATTCTGAACACTGCTGCAGTTTAATGGCACCAAACTGGAGAGTTAGAGCCACGGGCTGGTCATTGGAGGAAAACAGACATTCATTTGCATTTCCTTTAGTTGATTTTCTGGAAATTCATTTCAAACGTGTGCTGAATGAAAACCTGATGGGACTCTGATCAAAAGAGAGATGAGAAGTGTAAACTTGAAGTGCAGTGGTGAGTGACACCCAGTGGCTGCTTTACCTAATGGAGGAGCCACTGGGTGTATATGTGTGAGCTAAAAATTAAACTAGAAAAATGCATTTCCTGAAGAAAATGCATGTGGATGCGAGCTTGGTAATGCATTGCTCTGAAAATTCCCGAAATCAATAGCCAAAACGGCAGAAGGTCTTTGCTGAAATAGTTGAGAAGAATTGGCTGAAGTTCTTTTTTGAATTATCTGAAGGATGAGATGAAATATATACAAGCAGGAATGTCCTTGAAGAGCTGAACAATAAGTAAAAGTGTTGATAGAGTATGCTGCTAAACATGACTCAGTATTGTTGAAAATGTTAATATGTTAGTAAAAATCAGCAGATGTAAATCAGTTTATAGCAAACTCTGGTGCAGTTTTAAAGCTGTACATTGACACAAAGATGTCAAAGCAATAGTGAACTACATTAAACGGCGTGCCAAGAACAGCTGTTGTTTCATACAGCTGTGCAAAGACCTGGGATTAGATCATGTCCAGTTGCTGTGTCGTTCAGAAGTTTGCTTGGCTTTCAAGGGGAAAAGTAATGTCATGGTTTTATGAGCTTAAACACGACATCACTGCCTTCCTCTCACACAATAACTCCCTATATACTGAGATGCTCAGTGATAAATTCTGGCTCGTACTCGTGGCGTGTCTTGTTGATGTGATCAAGCACCTCAACACTTTAAATGTGTATATGCAAGGGATAGGACACAACATCTTTGAACAGACTGACAAAGTCACTGCCTTCAAAAAGACGTTAAGGTTGTGAATAAATGACGTGGCAGTAACCTTGGGACGAATAATTCGTGTGTCAGGTGTAGAGAGTAATGTAATGAACCAGCGGGGAATGAATGAAAAACAGGGTATATATATAT
>NW_018128242.1:717236-720673 GCF_001952655.1 Monopterus albus | reverse complement strand
TTTAGATCTTGTGTTACTTACTCATCTACTTTATATTTCATTTGTACTGTGTGGCATTCATGGCAAAGTAAGATTTACATTGTCCTAACTGTGCACATGATCTGTATAATATTTAGAGGTGTTCCTAATATTGTAATCTTCTCATATAAATGTAGCTGGGGAGAACAAAATATTGAGACCCCACTTAAATAAGCTATGACTTCAAACATTAACCTGCAATTGAATGTATTCATTTATGACCACTTCATCTATAATTGAAAAATTTATATTTCTGAGCAATATTTCTCTTTATTTTAAGCTTATATGTATTTCGGGTTTTATTTAGAAAATCGGGATGTTATTTTGACGAAACAGGAGGCACGAAAATACTTCACGTAGCTTAACTTCGCTAATTCACGGGTGTAGCACCATCCGATCGCAATAATAATGGCATAATCAGATTCCTGACAATTTTGTCTACCACTTTCATATATTATATGTGTGTGAGAGCTTTAAGGATGGCAGAATAGGAGCAGAAACATGGCAGGAATTGATGAGAAACACACACAGACGAACGCGGAGCTGGGGTCACGTGACACTAGAATGGGGGTAATTGGAAAAGAATGGAGCCATTGACTTTGAATGGAGAAGTAGACAAAATATGAATATAGATTAGAAATAAACCGTGAGAGATATCAAGAAGATATTTACTGATTATGTCACGAGTTGAATACAGTTAAAATAGCGTTTCTAGCCCACGGTATCCCTGAGATATTAAGGTTCAACTTCTCACGAGTTGAATACAGTTGACAAGCAGTTGTTGACAGCGTCTGCAGAGACAAGCAGGCAACGACAACCAGAGAGGCGGCGACGAGCAAACGTGCATTTCTGCATTCAGTTTCAAACAAACAGAGCACCCTGTTGTGTTAGTACACTGTTGTATTATGTCATGACTGCAAGTCAGGGCGCGACAGAGCGAGAGACGGCGATGAGCAAACTGGCGTCCAATATTAATATATATACAGCACTTTGTTGTGTTATTTCACTGTTGTATTACGTCAAGATTAAACAAAATGCTTGCATCCACACTAATCAGTGTTCTCCTAAAGAGAAGTGAACATAAATACTAAATATTAGATATGGCAGTAAAGTACAAGGTTTCTATCAACAAACACAAAATGTACTAGAGTTACTGTCCTAATAACACAGCATTTGGGAAGTAGGACATGACAAAGTTCTAAATAATTTTTTAAGATTGTGCTTTGATTTGTACTTACTTGTAGTGTCTCACTGCACCTTCGCTCTTGCTCTCTGGTAGAGATAAAAGGCTCTGAAGGGAGGGATGTGACCATCCCCTGCTATGCCCCCCCTTACCTGAACAACCCGTCCCTCGAGTGGAGCTTCTCCAACGGGAAGGACCTCTCCCACATCCTGACCTACGACAGCGGGTCAGGGCGCAGCTCCTCTGCGCCTTCCTGGGACCAGCACGTGGAGCTGGACAGCTACAGCGTCCCATTTGGAGACGGCTCTCTGCGACTAATGGACCCCAAACACGCGGCGCACACGGGCAGCTACACCTGTGTGTTCTCAGTGCCGTACAACAACCACACAGAGCGCATTGACGTCACCATCAACGTCGATGCTCATACCAGTGAGAGAACAAACAGTCTTAAGCCTGCTAGTGGGCAAACTATGTTTTCAGAGCCTCTTCAATGGTTTATCTGCACCCCACTGGTTTGTTTTGATACTCATCTTATGTGCTTATCTCAGTAAAGAAACCCCTAATATGAACGTAATAACAGTAGATGCCACACACGTTAGTTGTCTGTTAAAGTTGGCACAACACTGGGATGGAAACCTGGCTAATGGCTGGGGCCAGCAGTTATACCACTACTTTACATTACAACCTTCCCAGTCTGCAGGCGAGAGACGATGTGTTATTAAGTCCAGGCAGAAATGGATGAGTGGCAACCGCTGTTTTACACAAATTTAGCTGTATCTTCCCTTTAATTATTTTTAACATGCAGATAGAGCAAAACAGACAAATATCAGAGACAAACACTTTGGTTTTGTTCATAAATATAAAATAACCAGTGTGAAACAAGTGGTACAAACAACAATAATAGTTGTGAGGTGAGAAAAACCACTGTTGCTATAGCTCCCTGTGCCATGTTGAAAGTGTATATATCTGCTGCCTGTGTGCAGGTGAGCCCAGCACATTCAAGAAGCCATCTTACTGGTGGGTTGCTGTTCTGGTGATCGGTCTGCTGGTTCTGGGTCTGGTCGCACTGCTGCTGTACCTGAAAAAGAAAGGTAAAGCTGGACTCCAGGAGATGACGATATAACACAAACATGTCCGAATACAATCTGTATTCTCACCTCGAGCCCAGATGCATTCTGGGAAATGTATGCGGAGAGAGAAGCAGACATGGATGCTCAAATAAATGCAAGAAAAACAATAAAGCAAATTAGAATAAAAGATCTGATGGCGAAGAGTTTATCTTAAGAGTCTGAACAGGTGCTTTTTAGTTCAGTATTGATTGTTGATTGATCGTGTCAGACATTCTCACAAACATTTTCTCTCTCTCTCTCTGTTTCCAGGAAACACAAAGAGGAAGCCTACAAGCGAACCTGAAGAGGTGGCGGAGTTGAATGAGGTCAGAGGTCAGTCATCAAGATAAAATATCAGGTGAACTATGAACCACTAGATGGAGCCAGAGGACATTCTATAGTTAGTCCTCACTGATACTGGTAGGGTGGGAAAAACATCTGGAGCACCTCTCAGTATAAGGCAGTAAAATTCAGACTATAAACTGAATCAATCTCTCTGAAACAGTCATGTGTCCAAGTGAGGTCCTCACTGATGTGGACGCCCAGGTATTTGAAGCTGCTCACCCTCTCCACTTTGAGGCCCCAGATGAACAGCGGCCGATGAGATCTCCTCTCCTTCCTCATGTCCACTATCATCTCCTTCATCTTGTCCGTGTTGAGGCTGAGATTATTGTCCTTGCACCATGACACCAGACCGGTCACCTCCCTCCTGTAGGCTGCTTCGTCCCCGCCAGTGATGTGACCCATCACTGCAGTGTTTTCCGCTAACTTTAGGATGATGTTGTTTTTGTGGGAGGCAACACAGTCGTGGGTGAACAGGGTGTAGAGGATGGGACTGAGGACACATCCCTGTGGGGTGCCAGTGTTTGTAACAATGCTGGCTGAAGTCCTATTGCCAATCCTGACAGTCTGGGGCCTTCCAGTCAGAAAGTCCAGGAGGCAGTCACAGAGGGTGGGGTACAGACCTAGTGTGGACAGTTTGTGGGGGACAACTGTATTGAAGGCGGAGCTGTAGTCAATGAAGAGTATCCTGATGTAGGCGTCTCCGTTTTCCAGGTGAGAAAGGAAATAGTGGAGGGCAGCCGCAACGGCGTCCGGGGCGCCCCTCGAGGGGCGCCAGTGCTACT
>NW_018128242.1:716598-717166 GCF_001952655.1 Monopterus albus | reverse complement strand
ATTGGGGTGAGTGCCACTGGCCTGTAGTCATTCAGGCAGGTGACTGGGCTCGTCTTGGGAAGGCTGACGATGGTTGTGGTCTTAAAGCAGGTGTGAACGATGCTCTGGCTGAGGAAGATATTGAAGATGGTGGTGAGAACATCAGCCAGCTCACTGGCACATGCCCTGAGAGCCCTCCCAGGGATGTTGTTCGGTCCTGCTGCTTTGCGGGGGTTGGTCTTCCTTAGGATGGTGCATACCTGGTCTGGTGAGACAGTTAGTGGAGGGGAGTTGGGGGGCTGGATGGTCTCGGTGTGTGTGTGCCTCCTCTCTGTGCTGTGGCTGGAGGTCTCAAAGCATGTGTAGAAGGTGTTGAGGTCATCCGGCAGGCTGTCTGTGGAGCTGATGATGCTGGTGGTGGTCCTGTAGTCTGTGATGTGCTGCAGGCCTTGCCACATCCGTCCGGAGTCAGCAGTAAAATAGAAGCCATTCAGCTGCTCTCTGTACTGCCTCTAAATGATTAAATGATTATTATTCTGACTTTTTTCCAGCATGCTCATAAAAGCATGGCTGCCCTCCCACTTTCATT
>NW_018128242.1:696769-716200 GCF_001952655.1 Monopterus albus | reverse complement strand
CATAGAGTTTGCTGAGAGCCACAGAGGGATTAGCTCTTGGGCTAACATACACAGCAGCCAGAAACACAGTACTATGCTCTCTTGATAGATAACAGGGCCGGCATTTCAGCAATAAAAACTCCACAGACATTCAGAAAAACAAATATAAGCAGGGTGCAGGCAACAAAGCCTTGGAGTTTTCTATCAAGCGGAATCATTAATTAACAACACAATGTGCTAGTTTGTGTACAGGTTGTGTTAGGCTAATATGTGAAATGATGGCTGTCATTCAAAGTTTCACCTCCATAATTTGTGTGTGCAGAAAGCAAAGCTGGATTAAAGTAACAATCACCTGACACCTAATCTGATTTAATAGTCGGCTTTTTAAAATCAGAAATATTTTAAATATTCCAACAATGTTTCAACACAAAACTAAATTCCCAAACAGCCTGGCCATGAGAGTTGGACTTTATGTTTGTACTTAACGTCCTGACATTCATTTATCAGTTCTCTCATCCGAAAACTGTTTTTTATTTCTTACAGACTCATCAGCAAAGTGAGCATGAGCAGCACTTTGAGACTGGACCTCAGTTAACCTGAGAATAAAGAGACACACTTTGCCTCAACGCAACAAATAGATTACTAACAGCACCACGAGGCTTGCAGCTGCACACCGAGGAAGTGCCTCTTACAAACACAAAGCTTCTTTAAGTGTTTTTAAGAAAAATGCATCGTATTATACAGCTATTATATACAGCATGTGTTCCGCTTCCTACTTTGGCATGTTTAAAATGAGGAACTCTTCTTGAGACCAGCTTTTTCAGTGTACATGCTGACGTGTAGAACGTGGACAAAATGTTTTCACCGTCTTCCTGAAGAGTCTGTGAACGCTGGAGGTGCAGCTGTGAATCTGCAGTTCCCCTGTTGGGATGTGTTTTCTCCTGAAGAACCTTAAAGATGACCCCTGCATCTAAAGCCACTGTCTAGGAAGAACCAGGATATACCTCAGTTACTGGTCCAAAGAGTCCTCCTGCACCTTCTGATGGCCTTGTAACTACTGGAGTAGTGTCTGCAGTTGTTTGCACAGTGGTCAAAAGCAAACCGTGCTCCTACTGCTCGTGTTAACTCCTGGTCACACCAGAAAGGGGTGCAGCAAAATCAATCGGTTGTGAAATATTGGCTTCTAGAGTCTTGATGTAGTGCGAATATTAACAGGGAAAGTGTTAGCTAAATGCTAACACCTGCTAAAGCTAGTCAGTCACAGTCATTCCAGTGTCTTCAATAAATAATTATTAAGAAGTTAGAAGACTCGTTTCCTCAGCTCAATTGCTAAAGAGAAAATAAGTTAATTTAAAGATTGCTTGCATTTGTTACCACTGGCTCTGTTGGCTGGGATTGGCTCCAGCCCTCCTGTGACCCTTGTTGGGATAAGTGGTATAGATATTGGACACCACTGTCTCCTGACTGTCTGTAAACCATTTCAGTAGGAGTGAACAGTGAGACAGCTGATAGGCCATGAAAACTTTCTACACTTGGACCTCCTCAGCTCTTATTCATCTCTTCATCCCCTCAAAGATCAGATCTGTCACAACTGTACAACACGGTCTGCTAAAGCTGATGGGACAATCTTAAGTTTTTATTTCACCCTCATGAGCAAATAATTGTTGTGATTCCTCTGAATTTTGTATGTGTGTAATGTTCAAACCCATGATCTCAGAGTGTTTTTTAAAGAAAAACCTAAACCGGGTGAAGATGTCTTTTCTCCAGAGGCTGGAGTCGGTTGTCCCTGGCACAGTGAAGAGAGCTGCTGTTGGGCACGTGCACAGACTGGGTGAGGGATGATTTTCAACATCAAGGCTAACGTCATGTTCTCTAGTACACTGTCCTGCTGTGTTTGGTTTGGCTCCTGCTGGGAAATGTTTTCTGCATCATAAAAATGAATGTGACTGTGAATGAAACTGACTTTGGTTATGATGTGCACATTAATGCGTAACTTGTCATCAGCAGCAGAAACTGTTTCTCCTTCTCTCTGCGCTGCCACACATCACATTTCATGAATTATACTTTACCTCATTCACAAATGTGTCATAATGCTATTAAAAAGAATAAACACTGAAGCTACGAAGTCAGTAGGTGTGTTGTTCTTTACTTTAGGGGTAGAGTAGAAGCACATTTGAATAAATAAGTCCCTCACAAGTTTAGTAATCTTGTTCCTATATGCAAATTACACAAACTGTTATGGTTTGTGGACTTGCTTCCTGTTTTGTGCTTTTATTTTGGTTAAGTTTCCTATCTTGTCACCTCACTTGCCCCAGCTTTACTCTGGTCATAATCACCATTGCAGCTGTTTATACCCATTGTCCCCTGGTGTTCTCCCTTTATATCCTGCTCCCTTCCCTCAGTCTGGTTGCTGGTTCATTTTGTCTTCATGCCTCATTGACCCCTGTCGTCTCCGTTCTCTCATCTCACCACTCCTGCATCCAGTGATGGCTGATGAGGCTTTGTAGAAGCCAAAAATGGTTCATTACTGGAGGCTTCAACGACACAGTGCTCGAGTAGGACATCTAGTGGTCAATAAAATGAAGTGCAATCAAGACATGTCATTGGTTCATGGAATGTTTGGCGCTTAATGAGTACTTTAACTTTTAGTACTTTAAGTATGTTTTGATGCCAGTACTTTTGTACTTTTACTTAAGCAACTTTTTGAATGCAGTACTTTTACTTGTAACAAAGTATTTTTACACAGTTGTATTGCTACTTGTACTTAGTACTGAGTACTTCTTCCACCATGGTCAAGATGCTCTTCTTCTGCAGCTCTGGTCCATGAAGTTGACATCAAGCAGGTAGGAAACAGGATCCACTGCAGCTCAGAGGGGATCTACCCTGAACCGGAGCTCACCTGGTCCACCAGGCCTCCGTCCACTGTGACCTTCGAGAACACAACCACAGTCCAGCAGACTGAACAGCGTCTCTATAGCATCAGTAGCTCTCTGATAGTTTCGGACAGTGTCACTAGTCTGGACTACATCTGCACAGTCAGCACTCACACAAACAGGAGGACAGCCACTGTGTTTAAACGAAGTAAGGCTTTATTAGAAGTCTAATAATGTGGAGGATCATGGTCCCCTAAATAGTTACCAAAGCCCAACATTCTTTAAAACTAGTCAACCTGGAACCACAAGTGCATCAAAATAACACTTTGTCCCTTGTTTCCTTTCAGGTCCCATCAGCACAGCAGACAGTGAAACAACAATCCAGTGCACCTCTACAAACAGTCCTCTAACAGGCCTCGTCTGGAGGTTCAACCACAGTCAGACCATCCTAACCCAGACCGGGCCTGACGCCCTTGTCAACGTGTCAGAGGGGTGGGAGCATCATGTGAAGAGTGTGTCAGAGTCGGGCAGCCTCACACTACAGAAGTTATCTTCAAACCATGAGGGAGTGTACACCTGTGAGCTCAGTGGTGCTGCGCCGACGACTGTCACCAGCACCTTTCTGAGGATAGACACAGGTAAGGAATAACAAGTGTCCATCTGCAGTGTCTGTGCTGTACACCCAAGTATTCACACTTATAGTAACATGACTCACTGTGTCCAGTCACTAGTCACTCACTGTGCTGAGGTGTGTCCATCAGCCTCACACGTTCTGGTTCATTTTTATTAGACTGTGCAAACACAGAACTGCCCATGTTTTGGGTGGAACATAAAGGGAACCTACCGACCCGCAGTTATGGTGTTCCAGGTGCTGATCTTAGTGCTGAACCTACAGAGAGTTATCAGCTGGATGTGAAGCTCCCAGTGACTTTCCTGAGCTTTAAGAGTCATTGTTTAGCTGTCTGGGCCTCATGTTACTGTTCTGTTTCACTCTAACTGCTCTCATTGTGACGTGATGCTGCAGTCGTTGTCATATTTGGATTTGTGGTCAAAGTTCACTGTCTCTTTCCTGTTTCAGAGACTTCACATAATCGCGGAGCCATTGTTGGTGGGGTGATTGGATTTGTAGTCCTGGTCCTGGTCCCGGTTGTAGTATGCCTACTATACTGGTATTTTAAAAGACAGAAAGGTAAAAGCATTTTCTGCCTTCACCTTTTTATTTATTTAGTGAGTTTGTTTTACATTGGGAACATCAGACTTCAGGCTTGAACTGGTGTTTTGACTCATGAACATCCCTGATACTGTCACCTCTGATGTGCAACCTCCCAGTCATTTTACAGTGCACTGCATACTGTATTTTAATTAACCAGCAAATAATAAATTAAAACACATCCTCTAAGTTTAGCTTGAATTTAACCCTTTAGCATACAGTTTCATCCTCTTAAGGAGTGAACCCACCAGTCGGTTAGTGATGTGAACCTGCTGTGTCTCTCCAAAACAACCCAGGTTCACAAAGTTGTGACGCTTGATAGGAAAATGTTTTGTCAAAGAAACGAGGGTAAAACGAAAGAAGTAACCAAATTAAATTCAAAGCTTTATGTTTGATGTAATTGTTTTACAGAAGTGGTTTTTCATGTTTTAGAAGAAAAAAAACTTGAATTTTCATAACTGAATTTGATTAAATTTTGTTTACAGACAAAGCAGGAGAAAGAATGCCTTCTGAGAACATTGTCCTCTTAAAAAAGAACATAGAGGCACTACTAACTCTCAGAGCAACTAACAGCAACAGCAGCAACAAACCAACCTACTCTGCAAAGCCAAATTCAAATGAACGCCACTAAATAGGGATATCCTACCTCTGAACACACTCATCCGCAAAGTGATTCACATGACAAACCCAACCAACCAGCTGATTTGTATGACGTCAGATGCATTCAACTGCTTCAAACGTCACCAAAACACGCCTCGGCACAGTGGTTCTGTTCAATTACTTCATGAGCTATGGCGCATGTGTCGGAGCCTCGGGAGTCAGAGGGCCATCACTACCTGGATCTTTGCCCCCGTCTCTCCTTTGTTCCTGACTTTGGTTTATTTCACTGGTTTGGTTTGTACCCAGCTCCCTGACCTAGTTTTGTACTTTTGTTTTACTACGTCAGGTTGAACCTTGTATTTTGCTCTCATTTCTTGTTTTGTGTTGCATTAAAATGCTATTGAACTCTGCCTTGGCTTGCATCTGTATATTTTGGTTTTTCCCCTTGCCCGAACAATAACACAGTGATAGAAGTACGTTTTTAAGCTAAAATAGTAGTACCACTGTGTAAAAATATTTTGTCATGAGTAAAAGTCCTGCATTCAAAATGTTACTTAAGTTAAGGATCAAAAATACTGGTATCAAACTAGTAAAAAGTAAAGGAAGCTAGTATATGAACCATGACAAAGTACAAGATTTGCCTCTGAGATGTAGTGAAGTCCAAGTATGAGGTAGCAGAAAATGAAAATAAGTACAGATTCCTCTAAATTGTACTTAACTACAGTACTTGTGTAAATGCACTACAGTGACGTGGAAATCTGAAGCCCAGTGACTTAAACAGGTTTGGAGCAATGCAACCATGTGAGTGGCTTAACCAAATTATAAATCCCACGGTTTGTTTACAACATGGAGTGTGCCTTTTTTGTGTGTGTACGCAGCGTTTATAAATGAGGCTTCTGTTCCCCCATTGAGATGTGTCCCCTGACCTGAGTCCCACCTAATCCTAACCCTAAACAAGTTGTCTGGTGAATATTAGAATATCCATAGAAGGGACAGTCTTTTAATAACTTGTATGTGTGTCACTATAAATATTCTTTGACAGAGGGGATGTGTACTCTGACGTGAAATCCAGAGTGTCACGCTATAAGAAAGTAAATTGGTTTTAAACACAAAATATGGTCAATACTTAGTGAATGTACATTATGGCCTACATATTTGGTCTATGTGTGTGGGTATGCACACTGAAAGTCCTATGATTTACAACACCGATACAACATTTCTTTTAGCAACAACATGCTGATGAATGCGAGTTTTGCTTCTTTTCTTTAACCTTGAAATGAGTTATGTTACAATATCCATTGGGCAACTTTAACATATGTTATCAATCTAAAACCTCAACTTTACTCACTCCAGAAGCATGCACACAGACCCACCCTTCAGCAGATAGCTAAACTTGGCCCTGCCTTCACAAGCTTAACTCCATGTTGTGAAAAATCCACTCGACTTTTCTACCCGTCGCTCCCAGGTTTTGACTGATATGCACCAACAAGATGACGGGGATCAAGTGTCCTGTGCTTTTAGTGGTTGTGACCTGTCTGTGGATGTCTGGCAGAGGAGGTAAGTGAGTCAAAATAGAAAGCACATTTTGAACTTATCCATTATTTATATGGTACATATTTTATGTTAAGGCATTGTAAAACATTTCCTGACACACTCCAGTGGCTTTTAGGTGGCTTCTGTGGTTTTGGTGCCAAGGTTTTAGATAGTCCTGTGAAACTTTGTCCTCTGTTTCAATACAAAAGGATTTTTGTTCAATTTATGGCATAAGAAGTAACTATGCATCACTGTTTGCAGAAAATATTGTGCATTTTTTCCATTTCCAAGAGAAACTGTGTTAACATCTGTTCAAATAAAAAATCACCAAAATCTGTTATTTATCAAGGGGTGCCTAAACTTTTGCATAAGACTGTACATATCAAGACTTAGTAATAGGGATAAAGTCCAGTGACTGCTTTCTTAAGAAAAAAAGGAAACTGAAAAAGGCTGAGAGGCAGGGCTGGATAACTAAATGAGCCAAGGGGGCCCAAGGGGACAGGGGGCCCCTAGGCCCATGAAGGGACTAACATATTAATTGGAAATCAAATTACTACAAAACGTGGGGGGAAAAGCTGCAATACATCTATAAAAATATACAAACCATTAAAACCAGAC
Source organism: Monopterus albus (assembly GCF_001952655.1). Classification (NCBI taxonomy): domain Eukaryota; kingdom Metazoa; phylum Chordata; class Actinopteri; order Synbranchiformes; family Synbranchidae; genus Monopterus; species Monopterus albus. The sequence continues at coordinate 709,387 of NW_018128242.1, read as the reverse complement.
AAGCCCTACAGCAAAACAAAACTATGAAAATGACAAAAAAAGACAAAAAAAAGAAATAGGTGTAAAATGACTAAACCAATTCAAAATAAGTTTAAAAATGACAAATATAACTAAACAAATTGAAGACAACTATAAACACAAACCAACCAAGACACAATACTATGTTGAACTGTGATGAGACACTCCTCTAGTTTAGGAATCCTGCAAAGCTGTAGTGCAGCTTCCAGGCCAGTCATGATCTGGTCATCCACTGGTATCAGACAGGTAACGACTATCCTGTCCACTCCTACTACAAAAGCCAAGACCAGCTGGGCCACCAAAACCAGCGCTTCAGAGGGACCGGGTGTCGAGCTTCGGAGGGTAACACAGTCAATGGTGGAGATGATAAGAGGACCGGGCTGTGGACACTGGGGTTCACTCCTGGACTGGTCGGGTTAGGTGCAACTGCAGATAAATATAAATAGTACATACAGTGAGTGGTAGACTGTGCATCGACCTGCAGGGTGGTGAAGAGCAGAGTGGAGGAGGTCCGTGTTCCGAACGAGCGGCTGATGGAACAAAAAAAACAAAGGGAATGTAATCTAAGCAGCTGGAGAGAAGAGACACAAAACACTAAATACAGATTCAAAAGAACGCCGGGGAACAAACGGGCCTGAGAAAAGCTAGAAAGAACTGACAGGGGAGTGAACGAAGAGCAGGGACTAAATAGGGAGAAGCTAATCAGGTGCAGCTGGTGGTAATCTGGGGGTAAGAAGCAGGTGTAAAGGAAAACGTAAACAGGGTAAAGGAGTGAAAACAGAGTGAGGGGAGTGAGAAAAGAGGTGCAACCGGGCAAACCTGACAAAAACCTGCAGGACGATCAGCTGCTGGATGTTGTCTGCATTCCTGATAAAGGTGCTGACTTCCTTAGAACAACAAAAATGTATTTAATGTTGCTGATTTTTTTTTACTTCACCATTGGTCCAAGCCAACAAAGCACCACCTCCACTGTCCTTGTTATGACAGCTCGACACAATTCTGAGCGAGCAAAAATGAGCAGACCCAGGCGGCTGGCTTCGGTGCAATAGGTGGGTTTATTTACAGTGGTAAACAGAGGTGCAATACATATATACAAAAATAGAATGAATGAATATCACCGGGTGATGACCAACAGTAGTGGAGGGTGGTGTGAATCAGCATCCATACAATAATAATAATAATAAAGACCAGTATAACAGTATGGATGCTGAATCAGCATCCATACAATAATAATAATAATAAAGACCAGTATAACAGTATGGATGCTGAATCAGCATCCATACAATAATAATAATAATAAAGACCAGTATAACAGTATGGATGCTGAATCAGCATCCATACAATAATAATAATAATAAAGACCAGTATAACAGTATGGATGCTGAATCAGCATCCATACAATAATAATAATAATAAAGACCAGTATAACAGTATGGATGCTGAATCAGCATCCATACAATAATAATAATAATAAAGACCAGTATAACAGTATGGATGCTGAATCAGCATCCATACAATAATAATAATAATAAAGACCAGTATAACAGTATGGATGCTGAATCAGCATCCATACAATAATAATAATAATAAAGACCAGTATAACAGTATGGATGCTGAATCAGCATCCATACAATAATAATAATAATAAAGACCAGTATAACAGTATGGATGCTGAATCAGCATCCATACAATAATAATAATAATAAAGACCAGTATAACAGTATGGATGCTGAATCAGCATCCATACAATAATAATAATAATAAAGACCAGTATAACAGTATGGATGCTGAATCAGCATCCATACAATAATAATAATAATAAAGACCAGTATAACAGTATGGATGCTGAATCAGCATCCATACAATAATAATAATAATAAAGACCAGTATAACAGTATGGATGCTGAATCAGCATCCATACAATAATAATAATAATAAAGACCAGTATAACAGTATGGATGCTGAATCAGCATCCATACAATAATAATAATAATAAAGACCAGTATAACAGTATGGATGCTGAATCAGCATCCATACAATAATAATAATAATAAAGACCAGTATAACAGTATGGATGCTGAATCAGCATCCATACAATAATAATAATAATAAAGACCAGTATAACAGTATGGATGCTGAATCAGCATCCATACAATAATAATAATAATAAAGACCAGTATAACAGTATGGATGCTGAATCAGCATCCATACAATAATAATAATAATAAAGACCAGTATAACAGTATGGATGCTGAATCAGCATCCATACAATAATAATAATAATAAAGACCAGTATAACAGTATGGATGCTGAATCAGCATCCATACAATAATAATAATAATAAAGACCAGTATAACAGTATGGATGCTGAATCAGCATCCATACAATAATAATAATAATAAAGACCAGTATAACAGTATGGATGCTGAATCAGCATCCATACAATAATAATAATAATAAAGACCAGTATAACAGTATGGATGCTGAATCAGCATCCATACAATAATAATAATAATAAAGACCAGTATAACAGTATGGATGCTGAATCAGCATCCATACAATAATAATAATAATAAAGACCAGTATAACAGTATGGATGCTGAATCAGCATCCATACAATAATAATAATAATAAAGACCAGTATAACAGTATGGATGCTGAATCAGCATCCATACAATAATAATAATAATAAAGACCAGTATAACAGTATGGATGCTGAATCAGCATCCATACAATAATAATAATAATAAAGACCAGTATAACAGTATGGATGCTGAATCAGCATCCATACAATAATAATAATAATAAAGACCAGTATAACAGTATGGATGCTGAATCAGCATCCATACAATAATAATAATAATAAAGACCAGTATAACAGTATGGATGCTGAATCAGCATCCATACAATAATAATAATAATAAAGACCAGTATAACAGTATGGATGCTGAATCAGCATCCATACAATAATAATAATAATAAAGACCAGTATAACAGTATGGATGCTGAATCAGCATCCATACAATAATAATAATAATAAAGACCAGTATAACAGTATGGATGCTGAATCAGCATCCATACAATAATAATAATAATAAAGACCAGTATAACAGTATGGATGCTGAATCAGCATCCATACAATAATAATAATAATAAAGACCAGTATAACAGTATGGATGCTGAATCAGCATCCATACAATAATAATAATAATAAAGACCAGTATAACAGTATGGATGCTGAATCAGCATCCATACAATAATAATAATAATAAAGACCAGTATAACAGTATGGATGCTGAATCAGCATCCATACAATAATAATAATAATAAAGACCAGTATAACAGTATGGATGCTGAATCAGCATCCATACAATAATAATAATAATAAAGACCAGTATAACAGTATGGATGCTGAATCAGCATCCATACAATAATAATAATAATAAAGACCAGTATAACAGTATGGATGCTGAATCAGCATCCATACAATAATAATAATAATAAAGACCAGTATAACAGTATGGATGCTGAATCAGCATCCATACAATAATAATAATAATAAAGACCAGTATAACAGTATGGATGCTGAATCAGCATCCATACAATAATAATAATAATAAAGACCAGTATAACAGTATGGATGCTGAATCAGCATCCATACAATAATAATAATAATAAAGACCAGTATAACAGTATGGATGCTGAATCAGCATCCATACAATAATAATAATAATAAAGACCAGTATAACAGTATGGATGCTGAATCAGCATCCATACAATAATAATAATAATAAAGACCAGTATAACAGTATGGATGCTGAATCAGCATCCATACAATAATAATAATAATAAAGACCAGTATAACAGTATGGATGCTGAATCAGCATCCATACAATAATAATAATAATAAAGACCAGTATAACAGTATGGATGCTGAATCAGCATCCATACAATAATAATAATAATAAAGACCAGTATAACAGTATGGATGCTGAATCAGCATCCATACAATAATAATAATAATAAAGACCAGTATAACAGTATGGATGCTGAATCAGCATCCATACAATAATAATAATAATAAAGACCAGTATAACAGTATGGATGCTGAATCAGCATCCATACAATTATTCTTCATACAAAATCATTATTTATTATTTAAAAAATCAGAATGTCCACAAAGGTGTCTTAAGCAAGTCTTTTTATTTATTTATTTATAACAGCTCTGGTCCGTAAAGTCGACATCGAGCAGGTAGGAAACAGGATCCACTGCAGCTCAGAGGGGATCTACCCTGAACCGGAGCTCACCTGGTCCACCAGGCCTCCGTCCACTGTGACCTTCGAGAACACAACCACAGTCCAGCAGACTGAACAGCGTCTCTATAGCATCAGTAGCTCTCTGATAGTTTCGGACAGTGTCACTAGTCTGGACTACATCTGCACAGTCAGCACTCACACAAACAGGAGGACAGCCACTGTGTTTAAACGAAGTAAGGCTTTATTAGAAGTCTAATAATGTGGAGGATCATGGTCCCCTAAATAGTTACCAAAGCCCAACATTCTTTAAAACTAGTCAACCTGGAACCACAAGTGCATCAAAATAACACTTTGTCCCTTGTTTCCTTTCAGGTCCCATCAGCACAGCAGACAGTGAAACAACAATCCAGTGCACCTCTACAAACAGTCCTCTAACAGGCCTCGTCTGGAGGTTCAACCACAGTCAGACCATCCTAACCCAGACCGGGCCTGACGCCCTTGTCAACGTGTCAGAGGGGTGGGAGCATCATGTGAAGAGTGTGTCAGAGTCGGGCAGCCTCACACTACAGAAGTTATCTTCAAACCATGAGGGAGTGTACACCTGTGAGCTCAGTGGTGCTGCGCCGACGACTGTCACCAGCACCTTTCTGAGGATAGACACAGGTAAGGAATAACAAGTGTCCATCTGCAGTGTCTGTGCTGTACACCCAAGTATTCACACTTATAGTAACATGACTCACTGTGTCCAGTCACTAGTCACTCACTGTGCTGAGGTGTGTCCATCAGCCTCACACGTTCTGGTTCATTTTTATTAGACTGTGCAAACACAGAACTGCCCATGTTTTGGGTGGAACATAAAGGGAACCTACCGACCCGCAGTTATGGTGTTCCAGGTGCTGATCTTAGTGCTGAACCTACAGAGAGTTATCAGCTGGATGTGAAGCTCCCAGTGACTTTCCTGAGCTTTAAGAGTCATTGTTTAGCTGTCTGGGCCTCATGTTACTGTTCTGTTTCACTCTAACTGCTCTCATTGTGACGTGATGCTGCAGTCGTTGTCATATTTGGATTTGTGGTCAAAGTTCACTGTCTCTTTCCTGTTTCAGAGACTTCACATAATCGCGGAGCCATTGTTGGTGGGGTGATTGGATTTGTAGTCCTGGTCCTGGTCCCGGTTGTAGTATGCCTACTATACTGGTATTTTAAAAGACAGAAAGGTAAAAGCATTTTCTGCCTTCACCTTTTTATTTATTTAGTGAGTTTGTTTTACATTGGGAACATCAGACTTCAGGCTTGAACTGGTGTTTTGACTCATGAACATCCCTGATACTGTCACCTCTGATGTGCAACCTCCCAGTCATTTTACAGTGCACTGCATACTGTATTTTAATTAACCAGCAAATAATAAATTAAAACACATCCTCTAAGTTTAGCTTGAATTTAACCCTTTAGCATACAGTTTCATCCTCTTAAGGAGTGAACCCACCAGTGGGTTAGTGACGTGAACCTGTTGTGTCTCTACAAATACAACCCAGGTTCACAAAGTTGTGACGCTTGATAGGAAAATGTTTTGTCAAAGAAACGAGGGTAAAACGAAAGAAGTAACCAAATTAAATTCAAAGCTTTATGTTTGATGTAATTGTTTTACAGAAGTGGTTTTTCATGTTTTAGAAGAAAAAAACTTGAATTTTCATAACTGAATTTGATTCAATTTTGTTTACAGACAAAGCAGGAGAAAGAATGCCTTCTGAGAACATTGTCCTCTTAAAAAAGAACATAGAGCTCAGATGTATTCTGGGAAATGTATGCGGAGAGAGAAGCAGACATGGATGCTCAAATAAATGCAAGAAAAACAATAAAGCAAATTAGAATAAAAGATCTGATGGCGAAGAGTTTATCTTAAGAGTCTGAACAGGTGCTTTTCAGTTCAGTATTGATTGTTGATTGATCGTGTCAGACATTCTCACAAACATTTTCTCTCTCTCTCTCTGTTTCCAGGAAACACAAAGAGGAAGCCTACAAACGAACCTGAAGAGTTGACAGACCTGAATGTCGGAAACGGTGCTCCATAGATACATTCATGTACCTGGAAATGGAAAAACAACCTCTCCACAGTGGAATGAAAGCGTTCATCTCCCCTGGCTGTATTACTGTGCTGAGCTGCAGACGTGTCTCAGTGGAGGACAGTCCGTCCTCTGCCGCCAGGCACGAAAACCAACCAGTGTGTGGGTCATCAGCTCAGCTGAAGTTTGAGCATTAACGCTCATGAACCGGTGTCTGAATGTGACCTTCAGTTCCACATCCAGAGCCATTTAACTAATATATCCTGATCTACACCGATTAATGAAGGACAGACACTTTGCACTTTGGCTGGAAGGCTCTCCACTGCCCTGTATCTGAGCCACTGCTCCTGAAGTAGTAAAACTGCAAAGAGGCCAGAGATCATAGCTGTACGATGAAGACAATGGTATAAAAGTAAAATATTTCCCTCTGAAATGTGACAGAGTACAAGTTTAACATAGCCTGCAACTGGAGCTAATCCAGAACAAAGTACCTGTACTGCTTAGGTGGTGTTTTCAAAGTAACTGAACATGAAGCTGGTGCTTTACTGTCCTCATATGTTTGTACATTTGCTGTGACCACGTCCAGCACTGACTGCAGTTTGTTCATTTCTATGAGAATGCAGTACGGCGTCACTTCACACTAGTGCAGGTCCCAGTAAAACACACAGGCGTAACAGGGCAGCTTGAGACGATAAAAGTCTGACACATGAAGGAACAAACTGAACTCGACTGTATCTGAAATGGAAGTGAATTTGATTTTACTGTATTTAATCAAGTTTTCCTTTGCGACACTTTTGATGTCATTTTTATTCAAATATTTAAGTGTATGTGTTGATGTCTTCTGTGTGTGCCAAGGTATTTTAATGATTTGATCCAGCAGGGGTGTGTCTCTGCTCAGAGGACTGAGACGGGGTGAGGTCCTCAGACTTATCAATCAGCCGAAGCACAAACTGCAGCTGTGGGCTCTCTATAAAAATGGCTCTTTAAAAACTTGTAAAAGCTCCGTGTTACTTCACCTGTCCTACATTAAAGGAGCAACCACATCTCCTGAGAAACGTTCTCTTCACCGGCTGTTTGGTAGCGTTGATCTGTGCTCTCGTGGCCTGGAGCTGTTGTCTGTGTTAATCTCTCACAAGAAAGACGTCTTTACCATAAATGCACCCGTTTCTGTTTTCATCAGTGTGTTAACAGTTAAGTCATGTTCTCTCATGTGTAACAGGTGTTGTACCAGGTACTTTTTACCATGCTGACTCTGAGAGACGAGACAGTCCAAGTAACTTCAAAACAGTGCTGATTTATTCAAAGGATCATAGGTAAAATTAACATTACACGCTCAGGTATCTTGCACCTTGAACAGACTGCTGTGCAACATGGACCAGAGCTCTGACGCCCGTCAGAGGCAGGTTGTTGACTCTGATGCCCCGACTTTACCTGTGGCACCACCTGCAAGTGCTGTTTGTTCAATGCTGCAAAATATCTGCACGTTGCAGCTGCCTGACTTTTCATGTGTTTAAAACCAGGCTGATGCTGCTCAGTTGTCCAGTCCCCACGTTTTGTCTCCTCATTTCTCACTTGCATCCTATTTATTTCAGATTCAAAGGAGACACTGAGGAAACACACACTCAAATGTCACATCTCACTGATAAGAGTTGGATCACTTCTATCATATCTTCTGGTCCTGGAGGGTTATAAACAGTTTGATATATTGTCATTGAAGGTGCACAAGTGCAACTGCTAATATTTCTGTCAACAAACAACTTCTCACACCATGTGCTGGGCAAATTACATGTGAAAAATGTTTTTACAATATTTTGTCTTCACGTTGAGAATTACATCGTCACAGAGCTGCTCGTGTGGCGCAAACTCTTGTTTCTAACACTGTTCTCTTGCTTCAGTCATTTTTCTCTTGAGATCCAGCTCTGTTTTATCTCCTTGTAACTGCTCTTCTCCTGGGTAGTGGAGCACAGACATTATTGGAGTTGTTGCTCCAAACGCTGAGTTGAGAAGTACTGTAACTCTGCTCACATGCAGTATTTTATAAATGTCAATAGAACTTGTATTTGTTTTGGATTTTGTTAGTTGTTATCACTTTTTGTTACATTATCACTTTTTCCTGCTCTGTATTCATTGGAGCTGCTTGAAACTCAGCCTCCAGTTGTCATATAATACCAGTCCAAAGTCTGGATACTCCTTTTCTACGTTGTACATTAATACTGCAGGCATCTCAATTATTAAATAACACATTGTGTAGTGTGTGTGGTTGTTTGTCCATAAGTATCTGTCCTGTGACAGACTGGCGACCTGCCCAGGGTCAACCCTGCCTCTCCCCCAGTGTCACCTGGGATTTGCTCCAGCGCCCCCATGACCCTGTTCAGGAGTACGCGTTGTATAATGGATGGATCGATGTTGTGTAGTTAGCACAAATGTGTTAAAGTAACATGTTTTATAAATTAGCTTCCTCTCAGTAGCCACTGTTTGTCTGGATGGATGCTTTACACACTAATGACAATAACCAGCAATAAAACTTCTATCAGCCTCCAGTTGTCATATTAAATATTATTATATTAAATAACACATTGTGTAGTTGGCACAAACGTGTTAAAATAAAATGTTGTCACAGATTCTCGTCCTTACACTCTACTGACAAGAACCAGCTTGTCAGATGGTTTCTATCTGACAGCTGTGTCTCCATCTATAATTAATAGTTACGGTCAAAGTTTCCTCACTGTAAGTGAAACAACCCAGCTTGTTGACGTTGCTGTGACTCCTCCCACTTTTTCTCATTCTTTTCTTATGCATTGCTGCAGCAGCAGGTAGATGACGTCCGACTCGAGGATGTCTGGCATCAGGGGCGTTGCGTTTGCAGTGGTCCTGGTTGATCTGTGGACTCTAACCAGAGGAGGGGAGTGAGGCCTTCACAGCCCATCCACTTATATTCTCATGTACAGTAAACAGAAATCACAGACACAGTAAAAGCTGCTACGATAGAGATCTCCAGAGGAAACGCCTTGCTCCAGCTGACGGGTGGAGCTTCAGGACCAGGGCCAATACCAGTGCTACACCGGTACCACCACTGGCAACAAGGAGTCACTAACCTAAAAGTGGATGGTATGAGAAACACACAGTAAAAACACAAATCCATTAACGTGCTCATGTTTTTATGTGCAGTGCATTTGTAAATGTAGCAGATATGTGGTGAATTAATAATTCATCTGCACATCACATCAAGATGCACTGGTGGAAAGTGACTGAGTACATTTGCTCAGGTACTGTACTTAAGTACTGTTTTGAGGTATCTGTACTTTACTGGAGTATTTTCATTCTCTGTTTCTTCATACTTTGACTTCACTACATTTTAGAGGCAAATGTTGTACTTTTTACTCCACTATGTTTATTTTACAGCTTTAGTTACTTTTCATAACCAGATAATTACAAAAACACAGTATAATTATAAGACCTCATTGATCTATGGTGGTAAATTCACACCCTACCCAGCAGTACTTCAAATTAAAAGCATACGAGCCAGTTAAAACCAGCTCCTCCTTTACCAGCTGCACCATTAAACGTGGTGAACACAGCAATGCATCAGTAACAATCTGATGTACAGAAATGTGAACCATGCCGTTCTGCTTAATGAGTACTTTAACTTTTAGTACTTTAAGTATGTTTTGATGCCAGTACTTTTGTACTTTTACTTAAGCAACTTTTTGAATGCAGTACTTTTACTTGTAACAAAGTATTTTTACACAGTTGTATTGCTACTTGTACTTAGTACTGAGTACTTCTTCCACCATGGTCAAGATGCTCTTCTTCTGCAGCTCTGGTCCATGAAGTTGACATCAAGCAGGTAGGAAACAGGATCCACTGCAGCTCAGAGGGGATCTACCCTGAACTGGAGCTCACCTGGTCCACCAGGCCTCCGTCCACTGTGACCTTCGAGAACACAACCACAGTCCAGCAGACTGAACAGCGTCTCTACAGCATCAGTAGCTCTCTGATAGTTTCGGACAGTGTGACTGGTCTGGACTACATCTGCACAGTCAGCACTCACACAAACAACATGACAGCCACCGTGTTTACACCAAGTAAGTGTTTTTAAAGGGCCTTGAACTCAATATAGAACTTTATCTGGTGGGTCACGGCACCTTAACCAGCTGGAAGGGCCATGGACTTCAACTTGTTTTACTCAAGCACGGTATTTCAGTACAACTTTATGATACATTTACTTGTTACCTCCACCAAGGAGGCTGTGTTTTTGGTTCTGTGTCTTTGTTGTACTTACTCTATGTTGGGAGTCTGTCACCAGACCAAATTTCTTCTGGATCTGATCCTGATTCCTGATCTGACAGCCACTTGAAGTTAACACTGAAAACCCCATTTAACACACATTTTCTGCTATAACTTATAAGTATAACTATAATGAAGACAGAGTCCTGACATGTTCACATGAGATGCACAGTTTAACTGTCTGTCACATCCTAAGAGATGATTTGTATCCGATCCGGATCAAGGATTTTAGGACACATTTAGTGTTAGTCTGCAGGACCTGTCTTCAGAACATGAGGGGTGGTACACCTGTGAAGTCAAAAATGACGTAACCACCACCTTACTGAGGCTGAAGAAAAGTGAAGGTAAGGGACGTTTATCCCTGCAAAGACTGTTGGTATCATTTGAACTATTACCACAAAATCACTGGTTTAATATTTGGGCCTGATGCGGGCCCTTTAACAAAGGCGTCATTTATATCAAATTATCAGCAATGCTTCAAAAATGTCAACAATATACTGTATTAATATATCAAAGTAATGACTTAAGGTCAGTCAGGTCATTATGTCATTGTTCAGTTTTCTGCCCCTGGTGGTCTTTACCTTTTTGGCCACTGCTCACATTTGTTGTTCAGAACAGCAAAAGGAGAGACTTTCATAAGATGTGTCCAGGTACATTGTGGTACTTCAGAAGTTTTTAATGTACTTCAGCTAACTGACTTGATTTTTCTGTTTCAGACCATCCAGCTAATATCAGAGTTGTGGTTGTGGCTCTGTTGGTTCTGTTGGGCCTGGCAGTATGCATTGGCATGGCAGTATACTGGAGGCAACGAAGCACAGAGGAAACTAGGCCAGCCGAGTAAGTACAGCTCTGTATCAAATACAACAGCACTACTGCAATGTGATGAATTCTGTATTAGTTATGACTGTGAGAATACTGCTGTCAATTAATTGGTTTAGTTACATTTAAATTGGCTGAAAGAAGCTAAATAGTTTAAAAGTATAAAAGTTATAAAAAAAAGATGATTACAAGCATAAATATAACATTTTGAACATTTTGATATCTGAATGGTTTTCATAGCTAAAGTATGCTAAAAAAAATTGTGCCAAAAAATGGATGGAAGAAACCAAAATAATAATAATAAGAAATGCATTTTCTGAAGAAAATGCGTATGGATGCTGAGTGCTGAAAGATCACCCTGAAAATGCTGAACATTTTCACATCTGAATGGTTTTGCTAGCTGAAAGTATGCAGAAGTAGCATTTTCCCATTCATTTGAATGGAGCAAGATTTTCAAAATAGAGCTTAATATTTCAAGATTATGAAGTTTAGAAAAATTCTGAAGAGAAGCATGACTGTCCTTGAAGAGCTGAAAATTTTCATACCTGAAAGTATGCTGAAGTAGAATTTTCCCATTCATTTGAATGGGGCAAAATTTTCAAAATAAAGCTAAATATTTCAAAAGTATGAAGTTTAGAAAAATTCTGAATAAAAGCATGAATGTCCTTGAGGAGCTGAACATTTTGATAGCTGAAATTATGCTGAAGTAGATATTCCCATTCCTTTGAATGGGACAAGACTTTCAAAATAAAGCTAAATATTTCAAAAGCATGAAGTTTAAAAAATACTGAAGAGAAGCATGAATGTCCTTGAAGAGCTGAACATTTTGATAGCTGAAATTATGCTGAATTAGAATTTTCCCATTCATTTGTATGGGGCAAAACTTTCAAAATAAAGCTAAATATTTCAAGAGTATGAAGTTTAGAAAAATTATGAAGAGAAGCATGAATGTCCTTGAAGAGCTGAACATTTTGATAGCTGAAAGAGCTGAAAGTATGCTGAAGTAGAAGTTTCCCATTCATTTGAATGAGTAAGATTTTCAAAATAAAGCTAAATATTTTAAAAGTATGAAGTGTAGAAAACTTCTGAAGAGAAGCATGAATGTCCTTGAGAAGCTGAACATTTTGATAGCTGAAAGTATGCAGAAGTAGAATTTTCCCATTCATTTGAATGGGGC
>NW_018128242.1:691974-694871 GCF_001952655.1 Monopterus albus | reverse complement strand
ACACACTCTTGTGTGTTACAGCCTGCTCAGTGTTTTATAACTAAGGTGTCACTTTATTTTTAAGCTCATTTAATAAGACAAGTTGAACCAGAACAGACTCATTTGGAGCAGCATAGAAACACATACAGTACACACATGGATCACTGTGTAGAGCTATGGGCAGCTTCTGCACAACTTCTATAATTAATTAAAGTCCCACTCCAGAAACATTTTCATTTTTATATTTGTATATAAAAATACTTTACTATAAACAATATGCAGTCTAACACAGCTTTTCCTCAAAAAAATTTCAGTGGGCCTCTGTAATAGGAATGAACATTGCCCCTCATTGTGCATTCCAGGATCTATGAATGTTGCCGTCATCCCTTATGTGGATTTGAATAATTTTGCACGCCCAATTTTTCAGTTTTTTATTTGTTAAAAACGTTTGAAATATCCAATAAATTTCGTTCCACTTCATGATTGTGTCCCACTTGTTGTTGATTCTTCACAAAAAATTACAGTTTTATATCTTTATGTTTGAAGTCTGAAATGTGGCAAAAGGTCGCAAAGTTCAAGGGGGCCGAATACTTTCACAAGGCACTGTAGCTGAAATAGCTGAAAGTATGCTGAAGTAGAATGTCCCCATTCATTTGAATGGGGCAAAATTTTCAGAATAAAGCTGAATAGTTTAAAAAGTATTAACTCTAGGAAAATTCTGAATAGATGTCCGCATGTCCTGAAAAAGCGGAACATTTTGATACCTGAATGGTTTTTCTAGCTGAAAGTATGCTGAAGTAGTTAAGCGGCACAAAATGTACGGAAGAATATAAATAAAATATAAATAATTGGATAACATAGTATGGATGCTGAGTCAGCATCCATACAATAATAATAATAATAAAGACCAGGATAACATAGTATGGATGCTGAATCAGCATCCATACAAATACTATATAAAATATACAGTAAATGAATCAGTAAATAAAAAGGTTAACTTTCAATTTTGTAATTAAGTTTGAAATGACCTTAAATATGTCTGATTAAATACATAAAAGACATCACAAGCCAATAACAGAAAGCCATGGATTGTTGTTATTATTCATTTAACTGACCTATTTCTGAACTGGAAGGTTTGGATGGGCCACCGCAAATTTACAGAAAAATCTAAGGCATTCTTAGGATTGGGAATGTTTGCTCAGTACAATTCAATTCCTCTCCTTTCAATTACAATCTACCTTAAACAGTTTTTATCTCAGCTAAATTAAAGATCATCTGATTGTGATAACACAGTTGTCACACTCCAGACAAATTACACATTGTTTTAAGTTTGAGATGAATGTGTATTAACTCAGAATTTATTCTATGTTTGCAGTTCAAGAGAAATGCAGCCACTGAATTAAAGGTGTTAAATTGGGGATGGAAGAGATGAAGACACAAACCATCCTGCAGCTCCTGCTAACATCTCCCCTGATGGGTGAAGGATTAAACTGTACTTGATGTTCTTATGTAATGCACTGAACATGAAGCTGGAGAGACACAAGGCACTTTTAAGATCTGGGGCCATTCAGCGTTACATGAGAGGTTTTCCTTTTTGGCAGCAGTTACATATTTAACAATGAACCTGCATCTCAGAGGTCCAGTTTTCACTGTAGGGTTGCCAGGTTTGTTCAATGTAAGGACGGAGGCTGCCTCATCAGAATAAAAATCAGCTTTATTGGCCAGGTGTGTTGGACACGAGGAATTTGGTACAGCGGCTCTCAATGTGCATGTACATATCCCCGTGCAAGGGAACAGTAAAGGGCAAGTAAACAGTATAGCACGTAAACAATCTACCAACATAAGGCTAGGCAGTATAACAAAATAAACAGTGTAACAAGCAGTAAACAATGCAAGCAATGTTTGCAAAATAGAATAAACAAAATAAACAGTATAAGCAGGCAATATACACTACAGAGATGAGATAGGAAATGAGATAAAAAAAATATTAAAAATGGAATAAGGACAGAGTACTTAAAACTAGAGACCTGTACAAGTCTGTATAATCTGTACAATGTATATACAGGTATTGCACTGAGGGTTATTGTCGAGTCATACTGTTGCTGGTTAAGTGTGATAGCCTGGGGGAAGAAACTGTCCCTGTGCCTGGTTGACTTAGTGCACAGTGACCTGTAACGCCATCCAGAGGGGAGGAGTTCAAACAGATTGTGTCCGGGGTGTGAGGGGTCTGCAGAAATCCTCTCCGCCGTCCTTTTGACCCATGAGGTGTACAGGTCCTCCATGGAGGGCAGGCTCACACCAATGACCTTTTCTGCAGTTCTGACTGTCCACTGAAGTCTGTACTTGTCCTGTTTGGTTGCTGAGCCAAACCAGACAGTGATGGAGGTGCAGAGAACAGTCTCAATGATTCCTCTGTAGAACTGTATCAGCAGCTCCTGGGGCAGGTCGAACTTCCTGAGCTGGTGCAGGAAGTACATCCTCTGCTGTGCCTTTTTGATGATGGCACTGATATGGGAACTTAAAGCAGTGGCCCCTCAACTTACATCCAGCCAATAGGGTGTCACTCAGACATCAATGTAGGTGTCGGTGTGTCAAACTGGAGAACCTAATAGCTGGTGGTTAATACAAAATTATGGACAGTACATCACAGAAGGACAAGCTGGACACATGGGAGAAATATGGTGTGGCTACAGACAGTGAGAACAACATTAGCTGTTACCGTCCTGTAATCTGCCTGTTCTGCCTTGCCCTTGTTAGTGCTGTAAATTGCTGGTCTCATCTGGTTTTGACTCCTGAGCTCATTACCTGCTATTGGATTTGGACACCATCTGCCTGTGTCTCTGCCCTCTCTCAGTTTCTGTATTTCTGTTTTGTTTCTGAATTCCGTAAACCAGAAACCATGGTTGGACAGTACCGTT
>NW_018128242.1:687512-691421 GCF_001952655.1 Monopterus albus | reverse complement strand
GGCATTTAATACTGTAATCCCAGACAAACTGGCACTGAAACTGCACAATCTGGGAATGTCCGCAATGATGTGTCATTGGATTAAGGACTTCCTCACTAACAGGCCTCAAGTGGTGAGAATCGAAAGCTGCACATCATCCACACTGGTCCTGAATGCAGGCACACCACAGGGCTGTGTGCTCCGCCCAGTTCTCTTCACTCTGTTTACCCATGACTGTGATGCCATTCACCCCACAAACAGCAGTGAAGTTCGCAGACGAAACCACCGTAGTAGTGGGTCTCATCTCAGACGATGAGATTCACCGCAGAGAGAACCTGACAAGGTGGTGTTCAGATAACAATCTTGTCCTGAACACCAACAAGACTAAGGAAGTCATTGTGGATTATAGGAGGTCCAGGAAGACAATACATGCTCCTCTTCTCATACACGGGGAGGTGGTGGAGCAAGTGGATAACATCAAGTTCCTGGGCATCCACATCACATCTGACCTGACCTGGTCTCTGAACACATCCTACCTGGTGAAGAAAGCCCAGCAAAGGCTTTTCTTCCTCAGGAAGCTGAAACGTGCTGGTCTCTCCTCTCAGCTGCTTGCAAACTTCTACAGAGCGACAGTAGAGAGCATCCTCTGTCTCAGTGCGACAGTGTGGTATGGGAGCTGCACTGCACAGGACAGAAAGGACTTGACCCGGGTGATGAGAACAGCTCAGGGCACTGTAGGGAGTCCTCTTCTGGATCTGGACTCACTATACCCTGGCCGGATCCAGAGGAGGGCTGCACGGATTGCTGCATAACATTACTACAGTCTTTTGCTGCTAACATGCTGCTGACCTGATTAGGTCCCATACATCCCTTTTTATTTGTTGATATTTTTGTATTGACTTATACAATTTATATTAATAATATGTCTTTTAAGCCAAGAGCTGCCAGAAAAAAAATTGTTTGCTATGCATAATGACAATAAAGATTCTTGACCTTGACCTTGATAGTGGAGCCCAGAAACTTGTAGGACTTAAATTAACTTAAATAGACACCAACCAGGATGAAGCTCGAAAATTCATGAGGAGAATAGAAGGGTTTGCAGTTGATAAAAAGAGTCTCTAAGTATGTGTTACATGTAGCACTGTGACACTTGTACACCAACCTTCATTTATGTAGAAACAGATTCCACCACCTCTCATTTTCCCGGACAGTTCCTTTATGCACCCGGAAGCCCGGTATGGAGTCGTTGAGCCAGGTCTCCCTGAAGCACAGAGCGTGCAAAGTCAGTCAGTCCTGTTGACGAGAAGGATCTCATCCATTTTGTTGGTTAGAGAGCGGAGAATTGCTAGGTAGATGGACGGGAGTGCAGTCCGGTTTCCTCTCTGTCAAAGCCTCACTAAGGCGCCCGCTCGCTTTCCACGTCGACATCTTCTCCAGGTCCCGTAGAGCGCAGCTGCGCCTCTGATCAGAATGTCCACACAGCATTCTTCGTTCACAAAGATCGGAAAAAGGTAGTCCAGTGTGCGTTGTCCGGTATTTAACAGTTTTTCCTCTGGTAAAAGTAATCCGGGATGGGTTGCAAAAGACCAAGGAAACGAAGATAAACAACAAACACAAGAGAGCACGAGTAACCAAGGCTGCCATCACTGTCGGCACTCATCAAAACAAAGGCAGCTGTGAACCTGGCAACGCCTGCTGTTGTGCAGAGATGCTGGGTGAACTGTGGTTTACTGTTTGTGTAGATGGACTGTGTTTTGGTACTTTATAGTATTCAATATTGCAGACCACGGGGTCTCAAGCCTCAAGTTAAATACTGATTTCAGCTCGCTGTTTGCGGGCGGGCGGGTAAGAAGAACACAATACCCATGACCCTTATCGCCGTTGCTGTGGAGAAGGAGCCACTGGCGCTAACCAGAGCGGTATTAACTTCAGAACGCTTCGTTGTTAAAAGATGTAAACATCAGTCATAATTGTTAAAGTCACTTATGAGTGACAAAAATTAAAAGCGAAGTGATTCAGCATCGTGAGGTTTAGTTTCTGCCGGCCGGTACACGTGACCGACTTCAAAGATCAGTGATTGGCTTCTTGTTTCCGAAAGGCACCTTGGGAGCTGTGGTTAACTTATACCCATGGGTGTTTTCTACCCAGACATTTTAATGCACACAGTCTTACACCTTTGATGTTTTACCCCAGAATGGATTGTTTCCGGCGCAGTTTCATGCCGAATTATGCCGCCGCAGAACTGTTCCAACTATGAGTCACGTAACGTTGTCCACGGGAAATGAATTGGATTTATAGGTAAGTTACCAAACCAAAAAAGAGAGGCACTAGCGGCTAGCTTACAGACAAAGGTGTCAAAGCTAGATGGCTTACTGTTAAGTCTGTGTATTAACCTTATGTTTTCAGTGTTGTGATATCAGAGCTTTGTTGCTTCAGCGAGCAATGATGCAGGTTAATCACGGTTGTCTCCATTGTGCTTATTATGTTTTCATAGCTCTACAGACCTGCACTAGCTCAGCAATGGTAAGCTATTCTTACACCTTTTACGTCAGACTGTGTACACATCACGTAATAAGAAGATCCGCGGCTGTCTCCTGTCCACTATAAGACACAACCACTTACATGAGTTATCTTTATTTTCTGCGCTTTAGGCCAAATGGCACGCAGAGGTAAGGCTGGTTTTACTGACAAGATGTCATGCTGTGTAACATTAGCAGTTCCAACATTGTGTTTGCTTTGTCTTGACCATTCCTCAACAAGAGAGGACAGTTATAACGAAGGAGCAAAAAGAGGCGCTGAAGTCCTCATTCCAGGAAGGAATGACAAGTGTTGGCTCACCATTAATCCCAGCAGCTGCTGAGGCTACTGGCTTGGCCCCTGCTGTCATAGAAGTAAGTTTCATTTAGTGTTAAAAGCATCACAGGGACATTTTCACACCCTGTACTCTGGTGATTCTTTCATTATGATTTGGACTTTGAATCACCTCTGAAAATACAGTATAACATTGGTTTATCACCTTGTCTTAATGTTTCTGTCTCTGGTTTTAGAACTGGATTGGAAACTATAAAAGGTCCCTAAAGGCACCTTCTGACCGGAGGCCTCGAAAGCCCAAACTTCACACCCGAGAACTTTCTGCTTACAATCTCTTTTGCAGAGATCTTCTAAGAAACAAGGGTAAGAGAATATCTCTTTTAACTGTCATATTGAAAGGTGTATTGCAGCGTTTAGCAAAGGTATAAATGTTGTGGGTTATTACTCACACTACCGGTCAAAGGTTTAAGACCACCCCTACTTTTTCCAGTTACTATTGACATGTAAGCAGATCAGGTCCAGTGAATAACCTTAAATGGTATAAAGCTAAGATGTAAACTGCCAGACATAAAACTGTGTAAATGTCATATAAACGAGGCCTTTTCAGGGATCTAGTGACAGGTTATTTTCCATCTTTTCTGCAGTAGTGGAAGTAAATGAAGCCTTGAAATCTGAAGCAAACAGTTCCTACAGGTCCCAACTGTTGCTGATGATTGACAGCAACAAATTCTCTCTGTACAAAGGCAGTGTTGGAACAGACTGTGTTACTATAGACTATGAACCATAATTTGGAAAAAGGCCACTGACATAGGAAGTCAGAGCTTCTCAGTGTTTCATCCTATAGCAGGAGAATGAGCCAGAAACGCATCCAGCCTCTGGAGGAGGAAAGAACAGGGACAGCTGGCTTCAGAAGATGAAATGGCAGCAAAATGTCCAGACATTCTAGATGAAGTGTCAGGTCCGCTCGGGGCGACCTGCCTCTTTCTTTTTGTTCCTCTCCTGCTCTCCCTTTTTGCGGGATCAATGCCTCAGCTGTGTCGCATCGGGTAATTAGTGACTCATGGGTCGGTGCGCACACCTGAGGCGTATTCCGGTGATTTGTTGGCTTCCTTATTTAAT
>NW_018128242.1:670426-685742 GCF_001952655.1 Monopterus albus | reverse complement strand
ACAGCGTCCTCATCTACAGGATCCTCTATAAATGGACATGCCATTTTGGTCTCTGCGTGACGGAAACATGTGCAATCTATGAATGCACTGTGGTTTAGATTACCTCTCTTTTTGAAACGGGTTTAACTTACCCCGCTTTCACGGGTTTAAGTTACCTCCGTTTCTGGAACCGAAAACTCAGAGTTTTCCTCATTTCAGGGTTAACAAACTCTGAGTTTCAACAAAACCTCCTTCTTGAAACGGGCCCCTGGTGAGGGGGACTAAACCATAACATGAAGAGCGAACGCAAAGCAGCCTACAAGCTGCAGACTTTCCCACACATCTGTCTGTCCCAGCTATGTTAGATCTCAGCTGTAGAAAGATGTCACTGATAACACCTGGAAACATGGAGGTGACCCCAAACCTTTGACTGGTAGTGTAGGTTAAGTTACGTTACATGTTCTTGATTAGTGTGTTTAAAGGTGATGTTAATAGAGTTATAATAGCAAGCAGGTTACCCCAGTGCTTCTGCCTTAAAATGTTTGTTTTTGCCCATCCAAATTGGACTGAGGCCAAATGTGTTTTATAGATTATGTTGTATAATTACATTTGAGAGACTTGCTTCAGTTCTGGCTCAGAGGAAATGGTGCGAGCACAGGCAGATTGGAATTTTGTTTGGGTGTCCCTTCACTTTTATCTGCATTAGCAATGTTTTGACCTTCATAAGTCATCTGCTCATGTAGATCTGCCACTGTAGTGTAATCTGAGTGTTCATTTTGGCCAGGAGTTATGTCTCTGTGCCTTCAAACCAAAGCTCGGATCATTTTTAATAACAAAATCAGCAGAAATTTGAAACTGCATTCAAATCCTGCTCGGGCTTTGTTGTTGTCTTTCTGTTTGTGTGTAGATCAACACAAATGGAGGTCCCATAGAGTTGCAGACATACAGTATATTCTACATATTCATATTTTAAATGCCTTTTTTTTCATTCTCAGGCACACTCAGAGATATTAAGCCCAGGTGGTCCTCATTAGGGGAGGAGCAGAAGAATAACTACCTCGAAGAGGCAGCCGCCCTTAAGGCTGAAGGAAAAACACAGCACCTTAGCCCTGAGATGAGGGAGCTTAAGGTTAAAAAGCACCTGAAGCAGCTCAAGTTAGAGGTTTGGAATAAAGGCCAGGCTTTGTTAGTGTAACAGTGCTAAGGATGTTTGTCAGCATTCGTGATATGAGCAGGATGTAATGTTATGTAAAGGTAAAGGTTGGCCTGACTAATCTAAATGTTGTCTTCATAGTTCATAGATTTGTGTGTTGACATGTTTTGTGCATGTAATTGTCAGACTTCTTTCTGAGGCTGTGTTTGAAACGCCCTCAGTTCCTCCTTAAATAAGACATCAGGTTTAGCTTCATCGCTGAGGTGGAGTGTTGCACAAAAGTCATTTTCATGCCTATCAGATGTATCTCATTGCATTGTGGGATTTTTATGCCTCCACACCAGTGACAACTAAGGCTGGAGGTACCACAGTATGTTTTTCAAGTTATCCGTTCTTCCAATAGCTCAGGAAGTCCTTGAGGGAGTTTCTTCAAATGTCTACCAATAACACTGAAATGACTGGGTTTTGGTGGTCAAAGGCCACTGCACCCTCACATCTGTCCTATTCTTGTGTAGTAGATATCTCAGGAACTCCTTGAAGGAATTTCTTCAGATTTTGCCCAAATGTACACTTAGACTCAAGGATCATGTGACAAAGCTCTCCATCAGTCCTGTGTACAGACAGTCTCTAGATGAAGATGGCATGTTTCTCACTGGAACTTATTCACTAGGATCATGGCAATATAGTGATAGCTGTCATTTTCCCAAAAAATGCATGTAAAAACTATAATTACTGCTTCACAGCTGTGTGCCTCTGCCAGTCAGTCAAATTCATAGGATTGGGACAGATGTGAGGCCACTGACCTTTGACCACCAAAATCTAATGAGTTCATCCTTGTGTCAAAATGTGAAGAAACTCTCTCAAGGCGTTCCTGACATATCACCTTCAGAAGAACGGGATGGATGGACAACCCGAAAACATGATACTTCCAGCTGCAGCTGTCATTGGTGCAAAGGTGTAAAAAAACAAATACACTTAATGTCTTTAAACTTCATTAAAGCCTCCACTAAATTTGGGTCTGGGAAGACATGCATGTAAAATCCAGCTTGACTGGTTGTCAGAGGCATAAAACTGAATTTGGACACAAAAGTACCTTTGTGAATTGGAGCTCTAAAGCACAGCTGGAGTGATTCTGAACACAGGCTCCACATGTATCTGTAAATATTTGTTTTGATTTCATTCATGTTTAACACTTGGGGATCTCGCCTCTACCTGCTCATGGCTGAAGGTATCCAGTCTTGAGGCGCTGGGTGTGGAAACAGCCGTGCTGTCACTCGACCGCCTGAAGGCTGACTCCGAGGTGCATAAAGTGAGCAGCAGAGGAGCCGCCGGCTTCCTCGACTCAGCGGACACGGTCAACAGTTTTGCTATGCATTTTAAAGGTGCACACAGATGCACGTTCCCACAGATAAACCCAGACGTGTGGCAGCCTTACCTGATCTAAACGTTTTTCTCCCGTACATTTGCAGGTAGCTCTTCAGCTGCGTCTACCACTAAAGAGCCAGTCAGTGTCATGGTTAAAAGGGTGCAGGAACTATTCAACCAAAAGTACAGTGAGTACGTTTTTAATGCCAAAAAAGAGATTCATTACCTGAGCTGTGCCTTTGTTTTTTTTTTAACAGCCGCTGTTATTGTTATGATAAAGTGACCTATTGCAGAGTGATGACATTTAAAGTCAGGAGGCCGGTTAGTCGTCTGGCCATCGGTCCTGAGGCTGGCAGCCGCCTGCAACTCGCAGAAACTGTAATGTGCATAAAGTTTGATGAGGTGTGTATCTGATTCTAGAGGAGGCCGGGGGTGACGGGAGGCTACCATACCAGTCTCTGCTAAATCAAAGCATCACCATACATGTCGCTGGGCTGCCAAATGGCATAACACTAAAAAAACCATCCTTTTACGGAAGATTACAGCTGGAGGAAATACTGAAGGCTGCAGAGCAGATTTCCTTTCAGATAGGTGAGTGATCCTGAGATTTGCACAGAGACAAGACAGAGTGCACATACCTGGGGCAGGGATTTTAACCAATACACTGAGACTGTACAGATGGAAAAAAATGAATCATGTCATGAAAAAGCTGAGAGAAGAATACGGCATGAAAATTGTTGTTTATATCACTAAATATAGGTCATGCTTTAGTTTTAATTCCAAGTGTAGTGTATTCTTTCCAACAATCTTGACTTCCTTGTCCTGTTTGTAAAATGGCATTCCATACCATGATGACATGTTTATACTTTTGCAATATAGTTTATTATTACCTCCATCCCATTCTCATGAACGTGATAAGTCAGGACTGGTGTGAGGGAATTTCATCAAGGATGACCTGATTAGATGTTTATGTTCAAAGGTCACTGGGACCTCACATTCCCATGAACGTGACTGGTTGAATTGATACCTTTTATTGTCATTACACATGATGTGCAATGACATTACAAGTGCAGGTCTTTGAGAATAAAAACATAAAAATAAATAAATGATAAAATATAGGTTGTTCCCATTTTACTGGCCTGTGAATGACTCAGAATATGTTGGTCTAGTGCCTGTAGTTAAGTTCTGTGATGGCTCTGTGGTGGAAACTATAGCGCCTTTTAGGTGGCAGCAAAGAAAAGAAATACTACTGTCCTCCAGAATATTTCTGACTCAGTGGAGGCAGCGAGCCCTGTAGATTTCCTCCGGTGAGGGCAGGGAAAGGTGGAAGCATAATTTGTCCTTCCAAATCAAAGTTGGACCCTTGCATATCACGCAGTGACACCGTATGTGTGTAGCTGGCTGTCTCATGGGTTTTTAGTCCTCAGAGCCTCCTGTAAGGAAAGGAACTATAAAATATATGAAGGCATGTACAGTTTCACTAACATGTAATGATTGTGTGTTTCATGGGGAACAGGCCCAGGCAGAGGTATCCCGACAAAGACTATGGACGAGATACTAACAGCAATGTGTGAAAACGGTACGTTTATTTTGTGTCCGCTGTCGTGTTTGTCATTTTTGTCTTTTATTAAACAATATAAAACAATATCCTCGTTGTGTGCGATGAACTCATTGATATGGACCAAGACTTTGCTGAGGCAATGCAATAAATGACAAAGTTACATACATGTTATTCCATTATCACTGTGTCTTAGGTGGGAGGGAACCCAAAGCATTATCAGTCTGTTGACCCCCCCCACCTCTTGTATATTCAGTTTGCCTGAGGCCCTTTGGACCCAGTAACCTGCTCTTTGTGTGTTGTAGACTCATCGGACATTTGCTGTGTCTGCTATACTCATTTCAACAATGACAAGAAGAATGCTGTGAAGAAATGGCGTCAGTGATGTCAGTCCCACACCACGGTCGCACACGAGGGCGGTTTCACAAAGAACTTGTTGATTCGTTGAAAAGTCAGAGCCATCCTGCAGCCACAGTTAGCTTTAGGGACAAGCTCTGCCCAACAAACATTTCTGACATTCCTGCCCACCATACACCCACAGTCCTGCTTTCCATCTTATCTTTATAGTCACCTAATAATGATCATAATTACCTTTATTTGGCCAAGTATGTTGCACACAAGGAATTTGTTTCCGGTACAGAACTGAGGCAGCCATCTGTGGCACCAACTCACCCCAATGGCTCTAACCATCGGGGGCAACTTGGGGGTTCAGTGTCTTGCCCAAGAACACTTTGGCATGTGGACTGCAGGCACTGTGATTCAAACCTCCAACCCTCCAGCTGGGAGACAACCGCTCTACCCACTGAATCATAGTCGTCCCCTGCTGATTCTGCCCTGACAGACGGAGGCCGTGTGGACAGCATCATTCTCCAGACCTATATTGTATCTAAGTAGCACTATAAATGCCTGCAAATGTTATATTTTTCAATAAATGGAGCTGTAAGTGGAGTATGTTGTTGAAATATGTTTAAAATGTTGAAACACTGACGACACACAAACGTGTTTTTCCAAATGTAGTGATGGTCTGTGTCAATTAATATAAGTAGTCAAAGGTGAGGCAGAAGCTGCTTTTATTCTTCCCTTTTCCCTTTGCTGTTGCCATCAAGAAAACACCGTGCAAATCCAGAATCAGGACAAATGGAAAACCTGATGCAAAAGACAAAGTAGCAAATGAATTCGCTAAACCAGAAGTGCAGGTTTGTTTTAGCAGCATTTTTGTTTTGCATTTCCTGCAGCACATTTATATAATATTTGTACTTTTACTGTATGTGCTTTGTCTGTAGGGGCCACCGTGCTCCATGGCTGTTTGACATGACTACTGGCTGGAAAAACCCTTCTTCTAAACTTGGCTAGGTGGCAGCTGGGGCTGATTTACAGACCGTACTTTGACAACACAGGGTTAATGCCCAGGGTTAGTCCTCTGGGCATTAAGACCATTCTCAGTTCCCAGAACATAGGCGATCCAGACAAACAAAACAGTCGTTGATATACCTGGTCGTGTGATATCAAATCTTTCAAGAGTTCTGAGTGTAAACCAGAGGGCTAATTCTCCATGTTGGCAATCTCTTGATGAAACCATTCACCATGCTCGTCACTAACAGCACCAAGATTTTCTGGAAAGAAGTTTAAGTGAGAATGAAGAAAATGTATCTTAAGCGACATGTTGCAGTTCATCGACTTGTATGCTTGGAGCAGACTTTCAACCAGTTTGACGTAGTCTGGTACCTTGTAGTTGCCCTGAAAGTTAGAAACGACATTCTTGAAGGCGATCCACGCAACGTGTTCAGCACCCTGCAGAAGGCCATCAAAGTAACTATCCTTCATCACCTCTGGAATCTGTGGGCCAATGAAAACACCTTCTTTTATCTTGGCATCACTGATGCGTGGACACATCTTTCGCAAATATGCAAAGGCTTTGCTTTGCTTGTTCATTGCTTTAACAAAGTTTTTCATTAGCCCAAGCTTGATGTGCAAAGGTGAAAGAAAAATTTTCTTTGGATCAACCAATAGCTGATGTGCAACATTCTTCTGCCCTGGAACCAATTTCCTGCGAGGTGGCCAGTCCTTTCTCACGTAATGTAAAGCGGTGGCCGGGCCTGCCACAATATGAACGGCATGTCCGACAGATATGGAAGGGTGGATATTGCCATTGTGCAGCAAAACGGCCTTCAAACTTAACAGTGATGATTAAAACAGTCGCCATTCTTTTGGGTCATGTTCACATCTGAGATCAGAAAGCAATCCATTGATGTCACTGCAAAAGGTCAGACTGTCAACCTGTCTGAAAAATTTTGTCAAATCTTCATGACAGCGCCAAAAAAATGAAATTTTTGTATCTGATGACAAGTTCCACCCTTGCAACCTTGATCCAAGCAGTTCTGCTTGACTCTTCGATAAATTCAAATCTCTGACAAGATCGTTGAGCTCTGCCTGAGAAATTAAATGAGGATCACTGGATGTTGATGGTTCAAAATCTGGATCGTTGGAGCTGCAACAACGGTCAATCGGTTTGTCTATCTCTGTCTGCTCCTCTTCGTCCTCCAGCGTCCACGTCTGGCAGTTTTGGAACAGGAAGACTGTCATTGTGTGGTACTGGTCTCATTGCAGAGGCAAGGTTCGGGTACTCAATAAACTTCCTGTTCTTGGAAGAAAATCCTGAGACATTTGTCATGCAGAAATAACAATCAGTTACATGATCCTTCTGCTCCCTCCAAATCATTTGGACAGCAAACAGCATGGATGAACGCTTACCCTTCAGCCAAGCACACAGACTGGTAGCACAAGATGCACAACATATATGAGGAGCCCATAATTTGTCCTGGTCTCCAATTTTGCATCCGAAGTATAACTCATATGCCTTCTTTATGAGAGCTGTCATACTCCGTTTCTGTGCTTTCAAAGTGAACTCGCCACATATGTAACAAAACGTGTCACGGCTATTGTGACATTGGCGTGACATTTCAGAAACTATATACAATTAAATTCACAGCCTTTGAGCTCGCTAGTTTTATTTTCAGTGTAATACTCACTGACACTGACTTCAGTTAGAATGACTGCTGCTGCTGCTAGATAGGCCTATATATAGGGTTGCGTTGCCAATGCACGCATGTCGATTTTCTTGTTGCAGTATATTAGCTAAATGATTCTAGCTTCAATTGCATCGGTTTTGGCAGTAAAATATGAAAATTTTGACCTCTGAAGATCATGGGCTACTGCCAGACTATATGTGAAAAGCCCGAACTGAAAAATTCATATTTTATATCACAGAGTTAGCCGTTTCTCAAGAACCATACGTGATGGGAAAATTTTGAAGTTATTTCTGTGATCAGCATCATAAACTCTATCTGGTACACAAGGAATTATGAAGGAAACAAAAACCTTGTAAACCAGTGTGATGAACAAAACAAGATAAAACAAATGTGTTATTCCAGCAACTATGGATCCTACTATTAGAGATGTTACTAACATTATCCATAATGTAAGATTCTGCCATATTTCAGCAAACCATTTCCATGTGGTGTCTGCTGCTCCACTCTTCACTCACTGCCCTACATTTAAAATTGTTTTGCCTACAGTATTTACACCTTGTCTAATTAGCTCTATCCATGACTTGGCTGAGTTGTCACAGATTTCATGTTTCAGAAAATTCATTTGTTTTTGTTTTTTGTTTTGTTTTTTGTCTACATGGTTTTCCCAGCCACAGGGCCAGTTCCTCCCCCTAATCCTCCTGGAAACCTTGACTGTTGTTGGAGTAGAGGACTAGTCTGTGGCGTCTTAAGTCCCGCAGGGACCCATCTTCGCCTAGATCAGGTTCTACTGCCGAGTGAACTGCAGTTTGTACGGTGATAATCAGCAAATCAAAAAAGTAGCAACAGAAAAATCGGTGCTCCATCTTCAAAATATGGAAGATAAAACAGGTGAAGAGAAAACATTGACTTTAAAAATTAGAAAAATTAAAACAGACAAGAGAAAAAAAAACTAAATTCAACTTTTAACAGGAAAAGTAAAAATAGTAACTCTAAAAAGAAAAAGAAAAACCCAGGTACTGCTACTCTTTGGCTCCAAATTAAAAAACATCCAACAGTAAAAGCTCAGGCACATTTTAACTTCCAGCATGTAGATTTAGTAAACACTTGGAGTGTCCTTACAATAAAATATACAAATTCAACAACAAGTCACAGCTTTTAACTTTGGAAAATCAGTGGGTAAAAAATAGAAACTTGGGTGCAAACCTGGTGCCAATCAGGGCTGCTATGGATGAGAAGTTCAGTTCTAATAAATGACTAACAAAGTTTTACTTTTAAAGAAAGCACTTAAACATTTAATGCCTGTACTAGGGCAAGGAAACACCTAGAGAAGCTTTCTCCTAGCAGACCTTTGTAATCCACAAGATCCTTTTCTCCCTGTTGCAGAGAAAAGACTCCACAGATCTGCTGGCAGCTCGAAAGTCTAGTAGTTCAGTGACAAAACCTGGTGAAAGACAGTTTAACAGTATCTTCTGTGTATGAAATCTTCTGGTCAAGAGGAAATATGGACTTAAAGCAATTCTACTCTCACACAGATACAAATAGTCACTAATAAAACACAGTGTAATACATAATGATATACAGGCTAGGAGAACGAAGAGAAAAAGGGAGAAAACCCTTACTGGTGTTAGGTAATTTCTTAGTTAGATAGATATTGATTAGAGATCTGTTGTATTAGAAGATGTTAGTGTAGCCAGGATGTCTTCCTCAGGATGTTAAATGCAAGGTTAGTTAAAGCAGAGAAAGGCTGCCGTCAGGGACAAATGTTATTATGACGGTAAAAGTAACCATAATATTTGTCTTAATGTGTAATGTTATGTCAAATTGTTTTAGATACACACCACGAAAACAACAGCCACACACATTATTTTCTTCATGTTTTGTCTACTGCTCTGCTCAGCTGCCAAGCTGGCATATCAGGTGACGTCACGGTTTGACAGCCCAGAAATGAATAATATTGTGTAGCAATTCTTGGTTCGGGGTTTTTCCTGCTTCCGGGCTGCTTGGGCAGCCTGGGGGTTGGAAGATCTCTGGACTTGAAGTGTTGATTCTTGCCTGTGACTCTTTGAATAAACCAGCACGGTTATATTTTTTATATACTCAAGTGGTCTGAGTCGTCCCTCTGAGTTCCTGGTTTGAAAGAACCGGACAAGGCTTTATAATAGAATAGAGCCTTTAATGGTGACATGCGTAGCTTTCCAACCTCACATCTGAAAATGCCCTCAAAGCGATATTGTGGTAAACCTTTTATACTGTTCAGTGCTAATATTTCCTGTTTTGTGTGGCCTTGGAGGAAAAGACCAGGTCTTTCTGCTCAGAAATTGGTTCAGTGCAGTCCTGTTTGCTGTAGTCAACCAGCGAAGCAGCTCCAACAATGCACTAGAGTTTGGCGTCTTCCTAAGTTTTCTCCATCCTGGTCATAAATATGCAGCAGACAGAATATTAGAACATTTATTTCATATGGCAGTGCTAGAAACTAAATCAGCACTTCTCCAGCACAAATATGTAACATTATCAATTAGCTTATATAAAAATATATTTGTTTTATGGCTGTTGAGGGTTTGTCCTTTATTGTTCCCTAAAAAAGCATCACAGCATGTCCAACCTTGATGTTTTTCTTCCACGGTATCAGTTGCCGTAAATTTTGCCTGATAGCCAGATTAAAATGATAACATCTATCTGCATAACTTCTAAGCTCCTGCAAAGTTGGATCTGGGGTAGCTCCTTATAACTGACTGAATAGCCAGCAATCAAAATTATCCAATACATTTTTAACCTTGTGTATTATACACGAGCAGTGGTTGCACACTTCCTGTGGTTGGTTATACTGTAGGCTCAGTGCTTTTGGTAGCTGCCTGGTGAAAACTGACAAACAGGCAAGAAACAGAGTTGGAGCCTAATCCACACCAGAGTTTTATAGACTATACCAGTATCGGTTTGTGAGAGTGTAGAAATAGAACATTATATGTAGCTGATTTCTGTCGTTTCATACATGAACTCGTAATATAAACAAACCATTATTGTGCATAAGTATAACATCACACACTTTCTTATTGTAATACACTGTAAATGTTACGTTACTTCATGTATTCTGTATATTCTATGGTACCTTGGTTGTAATATTATACCATCATAGCAGTATAGGATAACTACTGGTACAGCTTACATTTGCAGACAAGGAAGTTAGCCTACAAGTAAAAAACCTAAAAATAAATTTTAGTAGAGATTAGAAGAATGAATGTAAACCCTGAAAACAAATGTGTGAGGTTGCTTCGCTGTGGAAACTGGCTACATGGTGCATCGTAGTCTAAAAACCCATAGCTGAGGGTTTTGTGTCTTTGTTGTTTCCTTCTGTCCTTGCACACATTAAATAGAGCTGGAGGGGTGTGAAAACTGACACAGGATGTGTTGTTTTTGTCCGCAGAGACGACAACACACAGAGGCTGATCTGGCCTGTGTGTACTGTAAAAAAATTAGTTTCAAGTGTCACATTTTAAATTCAGTGTGCAAAACAACGACAGCCACTGTCAGTTTCCTCCAAGAGTGACGTTTTATTGAAGAATGGGAGGCTTAATCCAGTGAAGAAAATGTTATGTTATGATTAATATTTACACAGTGTGGATATTTACAGTAAGTCAAAAAGAGGTCAGGCGAGTTGGTTTCTTCCTTACAAATTTCATTAAAATCACTATAAATGTCTGGAGTGATGTGGTCTTCCTTGGCTTTTCTTCCTGTATAAATCATTAAAGTGAAAGCACAGATAATGTAGCATCTGCTGCAGTGCGACCTTTAAACAGCGCTAAAAATAAAGCAACACCGGCTCAGTGCACAAGCCAGATTGTGTGGTCTGGCCGTGGCTTTATAAATGCAAATACAAAGAACTGGTTTCAAAGAACTGCATCAGAATATCTGACAAGTACTATACCAAATTTACATGCTGCTAAGTTCACAATAAAGTAAAGTTTTTTGGTAATGGCTGGACTTGCACGACATTTTGCTTTCCATCCCTCAGCCTGATGGACAGAGCAGAGCATGCAGACCATACTCCCTTTCAGAAGACAGATTTTTGATTAATGGCTTTTCTGAATTGGCCAAGTGGGTCTTGACCCTGGGGTGGGAAAAGGGTTAGGAGCCCAGAACACAAAGAAATGACTACAGACAAAGGCAACACGACATGCAGTCTTTGTAGTTGTTTTATGCCTCTATCAGTCTGGGGGGAGTCTTAACCTTTTGTAGGATGGTGGGGGGGCTTTTGTGTATCGTGCCAATGGCCGGTGATCTCAATGTGTCCGCAGTAAAGGCCCTTTTTAAATCAGTGAATTGTATGTTTTTATCAAAGCCATCTCTGCCAGTCCCCCAAAATCTGTCTCACCTACACTAATGATTTGTGCTTAAAATACACAGTACATAAAAACTACTCATATTAAAAACTGTCCATTTTTGTTCTATGAAAAACTATCACAGTCTAACTTTCATGCTTATGTTTTAAAGTTGTTAAAGTTACCATGAATTATGCATAAAAAGTATTAGCCTAAAATATTCACATATAACAGAACAAAGCTCATCACTATTCAACAGAGCTGGGCAACGTTTAAGCCTTCAGACACAAGGACTGATCTGCTTTGCCAGTATGGTGATGGTGATATTCTGGACCAGTGTGGTGGACTGACTGGCCGGCTGGCAAAAGAGAAACTTGTAATTACTGCCATTCAAGCAAACACAGAGCTCTGTTCTTGAGCATGTGTCTGTTGTCTGAGTTCCTTATTCATCACCCATAGTTCCAGCGTTTTTGGCACTGTTTTCATGTGTCTCGGAGTTAATCAGGGATAACAACGACATAATCAGATGAGTCAGGATCATCTGGAGGAAAACAGAAAAGGTCAAATATAGCACAATTCCAAGAAGATGCTGTGAGAGAAGGCTCAGTAAAAAAAAAAAGACATACTCTCATAGCAATGGTCTTCTTCAGCTACAGGCACCATCATCTTCCCTGGCTCTTCTTCAGGTGGTTTCTCAGTTGGTTTTTGAGGGTGAACCAATATGGCCGTCTTCCTTTTGATAGAGTGGCGCAGGTGCATGGCGAGACCCTGGTTCTTCCTCTTATAATGACGAATCAGATCGTTCAGAGACTTAAAAAATGTCTCCTCCAAACCTCCTGATGTCTGAAAACATAAAAACAGGACAATAAATAAAAGAGGGCGTTGGGAGGGGGACTCTCAAAGGAGGGAAAACATGGGAAGTGGTACTGATTGTACTGCAACTGTGTGATTACTACTTAATTTTAATACTGGACTGCATCTGTGAAATCTGCACCTACAAATTGCATAATACAGTAATTGTGTGGATGCTGTAAAGCACCCACACTATGTTATCCTATTCTTTATTATCATTATTATTATTATTCTGGTTTCTTCCACTGTGTTTTGGCACATTATAACTCCAGCATACTTTCACATAGAAAGGCCATTCAGGTATCCAAATGGTCAGCTTTTCAAGGATGTGTGCTTGTATTTTTCTTGTTTCTAACGTTTAGACTTTTTAATATATTCAGTGTTTTTCAGCAAATTTTGCCCCATTCAAATGAATGGGAAAAATGTTCACATCTTACTACATTAAGCATACTTACTGTTAATCAGCAACTCTTCAGCTATTCATACTGTAAACAGCTTTTTGATATTTTTTTCTTTTACTTTTTTACTTTCTTGCATAATTGATGTTTACATTTTATGTTTCATTTCAATAACCACATTCTAGTAGTCCTCAGTGTAGGACTACTCTCTCTCACACACACACAGCTATACACCTACTTGTTTTACCTACTTTGTGGGGACCAGCAGGAAAATTTTCACATCTTAAAAAGTTCAGCCCTCCCTGGTAGGCTAGTGGTTAAGGCGCAGCGCTCTCGCCGCTGCGGCCCGGGTTCGAATCAGGGTTGTGTCAGGAAGGGCATCTGGCGTAAAATGTGCCAAATGTCAACATGCGAGTCGTCAGTGTGACGATTCACTGTGGCGACCCCTAAATGGGAAAAGCCGAAAGTAACTTTCTAATAAGTTCAGCATACTTTCAGATAGAAAAGCCATTCAGGTATCAAAATGTTCAGCTCTTCAAGGACATTCCTGTTTGTATTTATTACATCTCATCCTTCAGATTATTCAACAAAGAACTTCAGCCATTTATTCTTATCCTTCAGCTGTTTCAGCAATTGATTTCAGGAATTTTCAGGGAAATCCTTCAGCTCTTTAGCATCCACACACATTTTCGACAGGAAATGCTTTTCTCTAGTATTATGTATATTGTAGATATTGTTTGTGTTCATATACATGTACGCATATTGATAATTGTGTATTTTACCTGTGAACATAATAGTTTGTCTATCTTCTGTGATACTTAACCTGTTCTATTCAATGGCCAGTTTTATTGTATGGATGCTGATTCAGCATCCATACTATGTTATCCTGTTTATTATTATTATGGTTTCTTCCATATGTTTTTTGGCACTTAACTACTTCAGCATACTTTCAGCTATCAAAAGGTTCGGCTCCTCTTGGACATTCATGCTTCTATTCAAAATTTTTCTAAACTTCATACTTTTGAAATATTCAGCTTTATTCTGAAAATCTTGCTCCCTTCAAATGAATGGGATACTTTTGCTTCAACATACTTTCAGCTATTTCAGGTATCAAAATGTTCAGCTCTTCAAGAACATTCATGCTTTCATTCAGCATTTTTCTAAATCTCATACTTTTGAAATATTTAGCTTTATTGTGAAAATCTTGCCCCATTCAGTTGAATGGGAAAATTCTACTTCAGCATACTCTTAGCTATAAAAATGTTGAACTCTTCAAGGACATTCATGCTTCTATCCAGAATTTTTCTAAACTTCATTGTATGTGTGTGCGTGTGTGTGTGTGTGTGTGTGTCTCATGTGGTAACTTGGTCTTGATCAAGCACACAGAAAAATGGGTTAACTGGGTTACAGGCCCCCTATGTGTGTGTGAGACAACAAATATGCTAAACTGGCCAAGTGGTCATCTCAGGTGATGAGACGTCTGTGTGTGTAAGACACCCCCTGGTAGGGCTGAGCTATGTGTGTGCAGGTGTGGGCTAGCAGGGCTTTGTTAAAATGTAAATAGGCCGTCTGGTTGTCTGGGGGATGCAGAAATTCAGAAGTTGCAGAAAGCAGCAAGCAGATTCTACCTCATTACAATTGTAAGACAGATAAGCAAGGAGAATAAATGTATTAGAAAATAACCAAAGCTCAGTAGTTCTGCACAATAATCAATACAGCTGTAATATGTATAATCCAGTAAGATAAAGTTATGAAAGGTAACTAAAGGTATGAGAAGTAACTAAAGCTTATAAAGTAACTATAGTCTACAAGACTCCAATCTTACACAACCCATAAGCACAAATAAGATCAACACAAAAATATAAAAACATGAATCAATAAAAATAAATAAAATCAACACCAATATAAAATATCATTACACCAATGAGAATAAATGAGTTTTTAAAAGAGACTTAAAAACAAACAAAGAAGAAGCTTGTCTGATAGGCAGTGGTAAATCGTTCCACATTTTGGGACCAGCGACCGCAAAGGCCCGGTCGCCTCTAAGCTTACGATTTGTTCTTGGCATACTCAAAAGAAGATGATTGGCTGACCTCAGAGAACGTGTGGGTGTGTGCCAGTGAAGAAATTCAGATAAATAAGGTGGTTCAGAGCCATGAAGGGATTTAAAAACAAAAAGTAAAATTTTATAATGAACCCTAAAATAAACAGGTAACCAGTGCAGAGAAGCTAAAACTGGAGAGATGTGCTCATATTTTCTCATACTTATTAAAAGACGTGCTGCAGCATTTTGGACCATCTGGAGGCAAGTGATGGAAGACTCGCCAATTTGATTGATTTGATTTGATTTGATTTGATTTATTCTTTCAAGTATGTAAAGACAGTTGATATGACAACACACATGATTGTACACATAATCCAATATCAATTTGCTTATACCTAGTACATGCTTGAATGGAGTAGGAAGAAGTCAGACTTATCCAGTCCTACCCCATGACATCATCTTACCATCATTGGTTTGCAAGCAGTAAATGATTCTAAATAATTCTCTTCTACACCACACAAGTAATATACTAAAAAAATTATAACAGAGTGTTAACATTCTTACATAATTACATTCTTAAATAATTATCTTCTACACCACACAAGTAATATACTAAAGAATT
>NW_018128242.1:657126-665972 GCF_001952655.1 Monopterus albus | reverse complement strand
CCGCTCTGTGATACATTTCTTCTGCCTCCATATCCTCATTCGCTTCTGATTTATTAGCTCTTCTCCCTTATTGAGGCATTTTAATAGTTGTAGAGTTTGTTCAAAGACTTGGAAGTGCAGAACAGACAAGAGGAGCAGTAAAGATGTCTGCTCTCGCTTGCAACCCGGAAGTTGTATCCCCAGATACAATGTGTTGCAGTAGTCCAGTCGGGAGGTGATAAAAGCATGAATAAGCAACTCAAAGTGCCATCTAGAGACCATAGATTTTACTTTGGCCAACTGTCTTAATTGAAAAAAACTAGATTTAATGACAGCTGCAATTTGGCCGTGGAATGTCAGGTCAGAATCCATCTTAACACCCAGATTTGAAATATTTTTCTTATTGTATTGAGCCAAAAAGCCCAAGTCAATAGAGGATGACCCAGCAGAATGGCCAAACACTATCACCTCGGTCTTCTCCTCATTCAGCTTCAAAAAATTAAAAGCAAGCCAAGATTTAATGTCATGGAAACATTCAAGCAGTGTCCTAACACAAGAGTTCGCCTTTTTAACTGGTAAATAAAGCTGGCTATCATCTGCATAAAAATGAAAGGAGATGCTGTGTTTCCTAAGTATAGAGCTGAGTGGGAGAAGGTAAAGGGAAAAAAGAAGAGGTCCAAGAACTCAGCCTTGTGGAACCCCATACAAAAGGGGCTCAGAAGAAAACACAGCATCGCCAAGCTTCACACAAAAGGATCTATCCTTAAGGTAAGACCGAAACCATTCTAGGGCTAAACCTCGAATAGCCTCCCAGTGCTCTAAATGAGAAATAAGAATATCGTGATCCACTGTATCAAAAGCGGCGGTCAAGTCTAGGAGCACTTGTAAATCAGCCCTGCCTGCTGCCTAGCCAAGGTTAGAAGAAGGGTTTTTCCAGTAGTCATGTCAAACAGCCGTGGAGGAGCTCTGGCTGCCAGAGTTAAGAGGTGGCATCTTGCACAGAGAGAGTGCGACAAAGAAAGAGCAACAACCAGGTTTAACATGGGTTGGCTATTTGACATAGAGAGGGTTAAAAGCAGCCAGAGGACTCAGACTGGATTCAGATGTGGTGTTCTTCCTTCTGGATGTGTTAGCATCTAAAGCTAACCTGTTTGTTTTGGTAGCATTAGCAACCTAGCATGGTCAGGATTTTACCTTTTTGTTGAATTTAAATGATTTTAATTTAGGAGGAAATGGAGCTTTGTATCACATGAGCAGTAACCAGAGTGTTCTACTGGACTGACACGTTTACTGTTAGCCAGCTAAGGCTAGCTTCAGACTGGAGGCTGCAGTATGTACAGTTTGTCTCAGCCAGGCACCTGTAGTTTATGTTGTCACAAGGAAACAGGTGATGGGAGGGGCAGAGAGCGGTTAGGAGGGGCTGATGGTGTCAGTTTGATTTGAAACTCACTGGAGCCTCCAGACTGGAAAGACATCAGGGAGGGTACATTAAATTTTTTAAATAATTAAAAAAAACGCAAGATTCTTTCTCTAACTTTCAAAGAATTACAGTCAAAATTTTTCTTTAGTGAAAAGAGAAAATGTAATTTTAAAAACAAATTTCACAAATCAACACTTCTCTGTTCTCACAAAAGCTGAAGATTATCACCTTCATGAAAGGAGGAACAACAAACAGTATAAAAGAGTGTGTGTAGGAAGTGACCATCTCAGTGCGATACAAAGTTTGTGGTAAGTCTGAGTTTCCTGTGGCTTGAGTGTGAGCTGGTAGCTAGTGAGTTTTCATTTTGGGGGTGAAATGTTCCTTTAAAGATACTCAGACTGTCTGGCTAGTGATGTTATCTAAATAGCTTTAAATAGGAGGAAGGAAATCATTTCTGTGTTTGTCACACTGAAAAGTTTCGAAACTATATGTGGGTTGAATGATTTTGGTAAGTGTAGAGACATGGGAGAACACATACTGTACAACTAGTATAGAAAAGTCTATCATATATACGATGGTTGAGGCCATAATGTTTTGCTAGAAATAGGATGAACATGTCTGGTCTGCTCTTTCCATGTGTAGAGGCAATTCATTGTTGATTTTAGTCTCTGTATGGGGATTGTTAAAAACAATGCTATTATTACGCTAATCCTAAATCACAGAACTCAGTTAACATTTTACCACCCACTTTCCTCACCCTGAAGTCAGCTGGGTTTTTAGGTACACCCTGGAATAAGACCTGTGTAAGGCCAATACCTTTTCACATTTTGTTCTACAAAATAAAATGCATCAGTAAATACCCCACTAAAGGCTGAAAACCATTATAAAGCCTCATCCGGTTCTTTCAAACCAGGAACTCCGAGGGACGACTCAGACCACTTGAGTATATAAAAAATATAACCGTGCTGGTTTATTCAAAGAGTCACAGGCAAGCATTAACAATTCAAGTCCAGAGATCTTCCAACCCCCAGGCTGCCCGAGCAGCCCGGAAGCAGCAAGACCCCGAACTAAGCATTGCTATACAATATTAATTCTTTCTGGGCTGTCGAACCGTGACGTCACCTGATATGCCAGCTTGGCAGCTGAGCAGAGCAGTAGACAAAACATGAAGAAAATAATGTGTGTGGCTGTTGTTTTCGTGGTGTGTATCTAAAACAATTTGACATAACATTACACATTAAGACAAATATTATGGTTACTTTTACCGTCATAATAACATTTGTCCCTGACTTGAGCCCTTCTGCCTTAACCAACCTTGCATTTAACATCCTGAGGAGACATCCTGGCTACACTAAACATCTTCTAATACAACAGATCTCTAATCCATATCTATCTAACTAAGAAATTACCTAACACCACTCCTGATTTTAATGCTTTATGTGTCTTTAAAAAGTCAGTTCCTAAGAAGTGGCTAAGAGAGACTTCAGAGGTTGTCTTTGTTAGGTAATTTCTTAGTTAGATAGATATGGATTAGAGATCTGTTGTATTAGAAGATGTTTAGTGTAGCCAGGATGTCTCCTCAGGATGTTAAATGCAAGGTTGGTTAAGGCAGAAGGGCTCAAGTCAGGGGCAAATGTTATTATGACGGTAAAAGTAACCATAATATTTGTCTTAATGTGTAATGTTATGTCAAATTGTTTTAGATACACACCATGAAATCAACGATCACACACATTGAGTTTCTTCATGTTTTGACTATTGTTATGGCCAGCTGTGAAGCTGGCATATCAGGTGACGTCATGGTTGACGTTCCTGTGTAGCATGGGCTAGCCTAACCAAGGGATAAAAATTGTATAGGCATGAGGGTTCAGGGTCTTTTATCCTCCATGCTGCCTGCGCGCGGGTTTGGGGGTGGAAGATGCCTGGACATGTAATGTTAATTTTGCCTGTGATCCTTTGAATAAACCAGCACGGTTATTTTTTATATATCCAAGTGGTCTGCCTCGTCTCTCGGAGTTCCTGGTTAGAAGAACTGGGTGATATCTTTCATCTGGGATGTTCACCATCTCCTCACTAGTCCGCCTTTACAGTCTCATTATCTTTAAACCCACACAAACTGTCCTAACGAACCAACTCGGTCTTGATCACTAGCTAGATCAGGTCACGCTTAGAGGAAAGGATTTTGTAGAAGAGGTGAGCGCTATAAATGGAATTACATGCTGGAAGCTGTGGTGGTGACACTGAAGTAATGAGACCGTGGTGGAGTTCGTTTACAGCCTAACAATAGAAATAAACTGTAGTTTGTCACAGAGCTTATTTTCCGCAATAATCCAGACTTCCTTATTTCCACGTGCATTAGAGGGATGTGGGCTTTAGTGTGTCTGAAATTCTGAAATGAATGTTTATGTAATCTGTGTGTGTGTGTGTGTTTTTACCACAAGTGTATAGTGTCCGGAGTGCGACTGAAGCAGTCTGTAGGTATACACCACCCTCTGTTTACTGCAAACACAAACAAGTTGCATGTTGTTGATAAGTGATTTCTCAGAAATTTAACAATCATTAAAATAAGAAATATTCCTGGCAGTCATGGACGATTACATCTGTGCTGAGCTGCTTGCACAAGAAAAAAGAAAAAAACATCATGCTGATGAGTTCTAGAAACCACTGCAAACAATAGCTAATCACATGACCCACTTGCACAGTTTGAATATTCCTTAGTCACAAACACCTGAAGGGAAAACACATATTACTGTGAAAAAATATTTTTCTGTATGTTCTAATTAGGTTCAAGGTTCAAGGTTCCAAGTGTTTATTTGTCATATGCACAGTTAGGAAACGTGTTTCCCTGTACAAAGAAATTCTTACTTTGTCGTCCACATGAATGTCACATTAGACATATGAAATATAAAGTAGATAAATAAGTAACACAAATTAAAGGTGCATAATAATTTGTTTTGCACATGTAAAGGAAAATTGCTAAGAGGAAGAGGCGGCAACCAACCACAGTGGAACCTTATGAAACCATAAGAATTTGTAAGCATACACTGTAAAAACAAACTGGTGAGAAAAGAAAATACCAAGGCACCATGATACCATACATTTTTTAGTTTTGTCAACTTTTGACTACTTTTGTTGACTTAACTAAGATCTACAAATTTAGACAAGAGTTCTGGCAACTTGATTCCTTTTGTTCACCTAGTTATATTCCTGTGAGGCTGACAATGAAGTTCCTGTTTCAGTGCCACACATTTCTTATTTAGGAGGCTGTGGCTCAGGGGTAGAGTAGTTGTCTCCCACCAGGGAGGTCAGTGGTTCGGTTCAAGGTGTCTGCAGTCAAAGACACTAAACTCCAAGTTGCCCCCAATGGCCAGAACCTTGTATGTTTGAGTTGGTGCCACAGACGGTGGCCTCGATTCTGTACCGGAGAAAAGTTCCTTTTGTGTAACATACTTGGCCAAATTAAGTGATTATCATCATTTGACAAACAAAGATGCTCTTGTTGGATAAACACACAATTTCCCAAGGGAAAACTTTTAGCTCACTGAAGCAAGAATTGTGTTTATTCAGACAGAATATCTGTGTTTGTTGAAAGTAGAAATGCATGGCATTGAAACAGGAATTTCATTGTCAGCCTCACAGGAATATAATTAGGTGAGCAAGAAGATTAAAGTTGCCAGAATTCTTGTCTAAACTTGTAAACCTTGCCAACAAAAGTAGTCAAAAGTTGGAAAAACTCAAAGCTCTATTGCATCATGTTGCCTTGATAATTTGCATTTTCTCAGCAATTTGTTTTTAGAGTGTAGCAATGACGTGCATAAAGTGTCTAAGACTGTTTCTCTAAACCAGCTTTGACTAAAGAAATCTGTTGCTATACAGTTTGTACTTGTATAATATACTGTATGTTTTGTATTTGACTATGCCATGACCATGTTCACAAATTACATTAAACTTTAGAAATATGAACAAAGTTAAAGCAAGTACATGCTTTAACTGAAATGAAAATTGGAACTGTTCTTAAAAAACAGTTTTATTACGTAGGCTCTGTTTTTGAGATAGCATTTATAGAAACCCCTTCTCAATAAAACCTTTCTAATGGACATCAGTGAACATAGATCTTTGACGTACATAAATACAGTGCCTTGCGAAAGTATTCGGCCCCCTTGAACTTTGCGACCTTTTGCCACATTTCAGGCTTCAAACATAAAGATATAAAACTGTAATTTTTTGTGAAGAATCAACAACAAGTGGGACACAATCATGAAGTGGAACGAAATTTATTGGATATTTCAAACGTTTTTAACAAATAAAAAACTGAAAAATCGGGCATGCAAATTTATTCAGCCCCCTTAAGTTAATACTTTGTAGCGCCACCTTTTGCTGCGATTACAGCTGTAAGTCGCTTGGGGTATGTCTCTATCAGTTTTGCACATCAAGAGACTGAAATTTTTGCCCATTCCGCCTTGCAAAACAGCTCGAGCTCAGTGAGGTTGGATAGAGAGCGTTTGTGAACAGCAGTTTTCAGTTCTTCCCACAGATTCTCGATTGGATTCAGGTCTGGACTTTGACTTGGCCATTCTAACACCTGGATATGTTTATTTGTGAACCATTCCAATGTA
This sequence comes from Monopterus albus, assembly GCF_001952655.1. Taxonomy (NCBI): domain Eukaryota; kingdom Metazoa; phylum Chordata; class Actinopteri; order Synbranchiformes; family Synbranchidae; genus Monopterus; species Monopterus albus. The sequence goes on along the minus strand of NW_018128242.1, from coordinate 659,957 downwards.
GATTTTGCTTGAAGCCTGAAATGTGGCAAAAGGTCGCAAAGTTCAAGGGGGCCGAATACTTTCACAAGGCACTGTAGTTGAATATCAATTTTTTTTTTATTGCTTCTTAGCATATGGTTCCTACAACTCAATCAATGAACAAATGTTCTCAAAAACAAATATCTCTCTATTGATGTTCAGATTTTTAACAAACTGACTGAATATCTAGTAAAACTGGACAGTGTACAACATGAATACTTATAATACCAATTCCAGTAGTAATATTAATAGTTACATGACTGACTAAAGGCTTTAGATAAAGTGAAGTCTGCCTCATAGGAGCCGAGCCCTGGCCAGTACAGAGTGCAGAGAACTCACTAGACACACAGACACATGGCTCCCTGGATGGTCTCGCTGTTCCGAATCAGGTAGGCTCCATCCTTGTTCTTCTGTCCCAGCAGAGTCTCACACTCCTGCCTGCTGATGCTGCCGTGGTAGCACGCCGGCAGAGCTGCTGCCATGGTGAGGAGACACCGCCACGCACAGACATCCACCACACCAGGCACGTTTCTCCTGCTTCTACTTCCTCACTGGTTCATTCGTGAGAACGGCGACCGTGCGCTCCCACTAAGAGTTGATAGATGTGCTGTAGAGATCCAGTCCTGGGTGCTAAGGGTGAGATTATCACCTGAGGTCTAGTGAGTCTGCAGCAGAGAGGGTGAAACTAAAGAGGCCAGCAGATAACACTGGAAAAAACAGACAGAACAAAACCACTGACTTGTTTCACAGGAAGTGTGCGTGTGTGTGTGTGTGTGTGAGTGAGAGAGAGTGACTGAGCAAGAGCCAATTCATCTACACATAACAGTGGTGGGAAGTAACTAAGTACATTTACTCAAGTACTGTACTTAATTACAATGTTGCGGTCTCTGTACTTTACTTGAGTATTTTCACTTTCTGTTACTTCATACTTCACTACATTTTAGAGGGAAATATTGTACTTTTTACTCCAATACATTTATTTTATAACTTTAGTTACTTTTCATGACCAAATTAATATAAACATTCAGTATAATTGTAAGATCATTGATCATTGGTGGAAAATTCACAAGCACCCAGCAGTACTTCAAAGTAAAAGTATATAAGCCAGTTAAAACTAGCTCCTCTTTACCAGCTGAAACATAAGCTCTTTAACAGGCTGGAATATTGTGACCTTTCAGTTACCTTTTACCTGCTCACCTGTAAATCCCACCTGGTGTGCAGAATGAGCCCCCTGCATCATCACTTTACTGACATTTAAAGGTGTAGATTTTATGAACTGTGGGCAGAACCAGGCTAGCTGTTCACACCTGATTAAGACCAAGCTATGCTAAGCTAACAGCTGCTGGATCTATCCTCATATTTAACACACTGAGGTTTACTGATCTTCTCATCTGTGCAAGAAAGTGAAAGCATTTTGAACTTTTTAAAAAAATTTAAGATACTGCAACTAAATGAAGCATTACTTAAGAAAACACTAGATTGTGCATATTATTTCCTTTATACTTTTGCTTCTTCTTTTTCTGTGACTGGCAGGGAGGATCAGAGATGGACGACACCGACCAGCTGGAACAATATCAGCAAACTGAAATAAAGGAAGATTCTGTCTCGTGCAAATGTAGTGTCTTACTTCAACACATCTTGAAGGCCCTTCCCCTCCCTCTCTTGCACTATAGTCCCTCTCTCGATCAGTCCATCCTTCACTCTGCATCGAGAGTTCAGTCTGTCTATTTACCTCGGCCATTCCCTGTGCATCTCTGTGGTTGCAGGAAGGATGTGTCCCCAAAAACCTCTGGGACTACTGGGAATCCTCATGCTCTGCAAAGGTACAGTAAGAAAAACACCACTGATTCTCTATTTATCAAATAAAGTTGAGTTTCTGGTCCTTGACAAAGTTTAAATCTGCTTACCGGTCAGATGTCTTAGAACACCTCTGTTAGGTATTTTTAGTCAGATAGAAATTGGATAGATACTTTATGTATTAGAAATGTTTAGTGGAGATAGGATGTCTAGATAGACTGTTAAATGCTTAGTCATGCTTATGAGTTTCTACAGGGTACATCTGGTCAAGGATAACTAGAGAGAAGAGTTGATGACTGTCTGCAGACAGGGTGTTTAATATTATTATTACGACGTGTATAACTGTAGCCTTAGCCATAATATGTTCTCATGTTTAAGTCACAACATGTACTAGAGGTCGTGAGAATGTTTTTAGCTACACACCACTTAATCAACAGACACACACACATGCACATTGATTTGCTTCATGTTTTGACTACTGTTATGGCCAGCTGCAAAGCTGGTAACAGAGACGTCGCGGTTGACATTTCTACAAATGTCATTTCCTGACATTTGTAGTATGGGGCTAGCCCAACCGAGGGGAAATAATGTATAGGCCTTGTGGGTTCAGGGTCTTTCATCTTTCATCTGCCTGCGAGCAGTTTGGAGGTGCAAGATACCTGAGCGTGTAATGTTAATTTTACGTGTGATCCTTTGAATAAATCAGCACTGTTTTGAAGTTACTTGGACTGTCTCATCTCTCAGAGTTAGCAATGGTAATAAGAGCCATAATACTACAACTTGGTGCCGTTAGACCTGTGAGCCAGCTGAACTCTTCAGACGACCAGTCCATTTTCCCGAGCAATGGTCCCGGACCAACAGTGGTAATCCTGTGCCAAGCTGAGCTGGAAATTCGATATGCGGTCCTGATCTGACTGGTTTCCCTGATGACAGTGTGACCCCCTGGTTTCAGTCGCAATTGTGAACAGTCCCACACATCAACGAGCGCGCCAGAAACTATAGGTAAGCGGAACCTT
>NW_018128242.1:656607-657032 GCF_001952655.1 Monopterus albus | reverse complement strand
TTTTTTTCTGTTTTTGAATGCTGTGCTGGTTTGTTCATTGTCACATGTACAGTTAACAAAAGCACATAGTCTCATTTGAGGGGGAGTAAATGAGTGCCGTTGATCACAGAATTTGATGCCAATAAGGGATGTAAAATTCATGTTTTATAAGTGGATTTCTGCTACGCAGTTGTCTCCTCAATTTTCCCATTTCCTTTTTAATTTCCCTCCGGCTGGAGCAGGAGCAGAGACTCATCTCAACCAAACAAATGACTCTCTGATACACATGTGATAACAGGCACAGGGAAAGTCTGCTGTTCTCAATGTGTGGGGGGATAACTGTACAAAAGGCTATTTAAAATGTTTTTCCACAAGTATACCTACCTGGACAATAGGTTCATTGTGAGAATTCGTTGTGGAGTTAACGTGCCTTGTACAGCAGTGTA